>NC_086360.1:6731225-7031225 GCF_036324505.1 Eleginops maclovinus | reverse complement strand
CCAGTCCCCAGACCTTAACATCATTGAAAATGTATGGATTTATTTGAAGAAGGCTGTCCATGCACGGAGGCCAAGAAACCTGACTGAACTGGAGACGTTTTGTGTGGAAGAATGGGCCAAAATACCACCTGCCAGGCTTAAGGGACTTGTCTGTGGCTACAGGAGGCGTCTACAGGCCGTTATTGCAGCAAAAGGAGGCAATACTAAATATTAATGGAATTATTTCTTAGGGGTGCCCAAATTTATGCACATGCCTATTTTTGTTTGAATGCACATAAACATGTTTCTGTTTGACCAATAAAAGTTATTTCACTACTGAGATGTTTCTGTTACCATAAGGTATAACATATGTTAAAATGAAGTTGCTGCTTCAAAAGCTCAGCAAGTGACAAACTGATGCAGTGGTTTTCCTAAGGGGTGCCCAAACTTTTGCATACCACTGTATATGTGTATATATATACACATATACACACTGTATATGTTATAACCAGAAGATACCTTGTTTCATAATGACTTCTAAAACTGCTAAATATTACTCACGCTCGACTCAATAGGATGGCATTACTTGCGTACAACATGAAAAAAACAACAAGTTTGCTAGTTATCCAGGATTAGCTTTGTGGAGAGATCACATTACGTTTCATTTAAAGTCAGTGCAATAAACCTTATACTTTCAAACTCGGAAATTGAGAAAAAACACGAGTCAATTTTGTTAAATTAAGCCGTGCTGGTGTATTAATTTCAAATGGGCTAAACTCTTTTAATAGCTACATTTTGTATTTGACATTTTTGTTGGTGGGTTTAATGGCCAAGGTAAAGGCGAAACAGGTGGGTTTTCCGTTTGCGACGGGAGATACGTAAATGATCTGTGTCCCCCTCGCAGTGAGAGAGCAGTGAGCCGATATGCGGATGCAGAGTAAAGTGCACATGCTGTTGCGTATGGTTTAATGTCCTGGATGTAGGAAGGACCAGATCCCTTCACAGTAGGCGAGGAGTATGTCTTTAAACGGAATCCGGCAGCCCCTGTCTGCAGAATGGTATATGGAACCTAAAAAACTATTGTGTTCTTATGTACACATTGTTGTTGGCCATATTTGTCATCTAAAAACCTGATTGCAGTCCCCATATTGACAAACTGTTTCATTGTGGTCGGTCATTATACTAACTCATTCCCAACGCTTTTCATTTGACTGTGATTGAGGTAAGGAAGCTTTTCACACAGAGGATAAGAACGAGAGGCACTTTTGTTCTGCCATATTTCCCACCACATTTTCAAAGTTACACCTTGATCCCTTTGACCTACTTGAGCATTAAACTGTTCATTTTAAACTGCAGAAGACAGATGTCAAACTGTCATTAAAACTCAGTCCTTTCCCTCCTATTTCTTTTTGTTATTTGTGCAATGGGACTGTGTTGAACTTGGACTCACTTGGCCTCAAAACACACCCTGTTGTTGTATTTTCAGCTACATATATCATTTTCAGACAGCAGCATCTATCTCTTTCCCAATCTCATCATAAAGGTTCCAAAGCACAGCCACTTGTGTCTGTTGCTTCAGTTGTAAACGCCGCTGAGGGTAGATGTGTGAGCGGACTGCCAGCACCTTCCAGCTCACTGAGCCCCAATGAAAAAACAACATTGCTGCACCTCCTCTCGTTGCCTTTAAAGGACTTGCTCTGCTGAAAGACTTCATCACACACTTGCATTTGCCTTTTAAAATGCTTTGAATGATTCACCCGAGTAAGGGTAGAAATTAGATTGAATGCACTCAGGGTTTTGGTGCTATACACAAAGGCCTGGAGGAGCTGGAATCCATTCTGACAGTTGTGTGAGTCATTCGTCAAAGCGACTGCAGTGGTGTTTGCAGTTGTCACTTGCCAGGCAGGAGTTTCTGTGCAGTCTAGAAGTGAGGTGTGTTATGGGCACATGTTTGTATTTGTTGGTGGGACATGTTTACATGCTTTAATGTTCCAAATATATTTATTTATCTTTTAACCCTCTGTCTGAAATGAGAGCCCAGTCTAATCTGATTGGTTAGCTGGCTGGCTGTGTTGTGATTGGTCAACTTCTTAGAGATGTCGCTCCCCTTAGCTTATCATGTAATATGTTTTGAAGTGCTACCCAATAGTGCGATTGGTCCATAGTGACATCACTATGTTACGGACGTTAAAAAAGGAGTCCAACTGGGGTTTGGGAAACTCCCTCTGGAGGGAAGTTTGGGATTTTAGCCTTTGCAGACCCTTTACATGCACAAAAACCTATATTACACAATACAGAAAAGCCCCGAAAGCATTATAGGGCTCTTTTAAAACCTTGGCTTGATTTCCGTGGAACATGCATGGGATAATTCTTAGTCGCAGCAGATTAATCATACCTTTTTTTTTTGTTGTTCCCTTTCTGAAATATTTTGTAGCCGGCTCGGCAGGTCAACGTTTTAATGCATAAACAAACTTTGAGTATCTAAGCTGTGGTTCACAAGGGATTTTTCTAGAAAAATAGAGTATGAGGGCAATACTTTGGCGCTGATCTTGTACGATGACGCCCGTATACAAGATGGTGCTGCCGCCGACAACAACAACGCAGCGTCAGAACAGAAATATTGTTTTCTGGCATAACTTAAATCTTTCACGAGGAAAATCTGCATTTTTGTGCGTGGGTGCACGCCGAAAGTTTCCCTGTTTACTCAAAACACTGGTTTACTGTCTGGTCATTTGTGTTACTTTGATTATTCATGCTTCTGTATTTTTGCAAAGTAGGTGTTGAATGACATTTTGCGCACAACTTATTGTTTAATCTGCAAAACAGAGATCCGTTAATCGTGTTGAAATGTAATTAATGTCCCTTCCTAAAGCTACAGCGCTGGAAAAAATTAAGAAACCGCTCCAAATTGTTCTTAAATCCTTATCTCTACACGTATGGCAGCCATTCCAATGTCTTTTGAATTCCAACACAGAGAAATATTGTCAGTATTTCATAGAATACAATAAAAAAAAGAAGAAAATAAATTCATTTAACTCAAAGACATACCTATAAATAGTAAAACCAGAGAAACTGATAACGCTGCAGTGGTCTATACATTTTTTCCGGGGCTGTACCTTGTGAAGCTCTCTTGCAAAAAGCGCTACCGTCCGGAAAAACAGGTTTACATATTATAGACAGTACTTGATCACAGGAAATAAATATTTTGGCGGGGCTGGTGAAGCAAGGTTGTCATGCTCACACGCTGCTCTGGTGCTAAGCTGACTTACAGCATGCTGGCCAGCTGAAAGTGACCTCTCCATTGTAAGAAAGAGCAGCGTGTTGCTGAATACAGAGCAGATGTTCCTGTAACTGAGAGTCAGAGATTCTATTTTAAATTGTTGTTTATTTGATTTTCTTTTAATAGAGATTATTACGATTACACCAGCACTTTTTTTAAAGCTGCTAATGTTTCATGAAACCTTTTCTGTCTAGGGTTTCACTTTTGAATTCATCCTAACTTCCTAAAAAAGTGTGTTCTGCATAGTCATGCTGCTTATGACCAAGTCCCACTCCCAGATGTTGGAAACGTGTGTCAGACTGAGGTTTCAACCACCCACTCTGAATGCACTGTTCATCCATTTTGGCCCGATGTGCTCGCAGCATCCCACTATCTCCTCTGTGTTTTGGCCGACTTCCACACTCACCTCTAAGAGTTTAAAAATACCTGACCTGGAACAACCTTGGTTATCTGCTTGCTATGGCCGTGCACATTTGACATGTCTTGATGAGACGGTGTTTACAGCGTTCAATGTTTTATTTGTTTGTGCTTAAACAGAGAATTTAATGACCATCAGAATTTGTCCCCTTCCCAAAGCCGGATTTTGAGCTTGAAAGGGCCAGAGAAGATATCGTGTTGGTGTGATGTTCTGTCAGGAGGAACTTCAGAGTGCAGAATTTCTCAACTGCCTGCTAAAAGCAAATACATGTCTATTTTCAGGATGAAAACCTATGGTATTGATGCTTTTGTAAACATTGCTACAGTGTAACCTTTGATGACTCAAGGGAAACATCTTTCGCAATGTTTTACCAGGTCATCATTAGGCTGAGAGGGGTAACACAGGCTTGATGTCTGTCAGTGTCTCAGTTTGGAATGTCTGCCATGGATTTATGTTAAGAAACGTACATGTTTTGCTCTTATATTTAAAGTCTGCCTTTTTTCTTCTTGTCCCTGCAGGCTTGTGGAACTCAATTTTTACAGTTACCCAATATCATGTTTGATCACTACATTAGCCTGCCAGAGAACACAAGTGTGTTTAATGTCAAATCTTAAAGGATTTGCTTATTAGCTGGCTATAAAAAGTAGTTACTGGTTATTAGCAGGACCAGACCATCTTTTGAATGTTTATTATGTAGAATTGGCACCTCTTTTAGTCAACATGACACATACAGGTATCTACTATATTATCCAGGTCCAGGCCTTCATATTATATATAATATTTCTGAAGATATCCAGGAGTATCTTCTTCTTTTTTTTTTAAGCAGTGGGTACCAAACTACTTTGGTTTGTTTTCACCTAGTTTCTCTCTGAGTTTATTAAGTATTGTTCTTAACAACTCACTTCAGGAGGAATTGTCAAAAGGGACATTTTCAGGTTAAAGGAAAAAATAAAAAAAGAAGTAGAGCTCCTTAAAGTAAAGCTCTAACTCTTCAACACTTTATTGTTTCAAGTAGAAAAATCTCATTGTTGTTTTAAGAAAAAAACTATGAGTGTTCAAATAGCCCGTTAAACACTTTATTGCAAGTGAAATGAAAGTGAGTCGTCATCACACAATTTGTAGATTAGAACCAGAGGCTACTTAAGGTTGTTTAAAATGAGTTGCTCTTATGTTCAAGCTCTACAGCTGTGAAAGCTTGCAGTAGGAAGTATGGGTTCATGTTAGGGGATAGGGGCCTCCTGGAGGAAATACCTAAGCCTACTCCAAAATTAATGGCATTCTCCTCTCTTAAAAGCAGCTTTGCAGCTGAAGGAAGCGCTATAAATTGAACTACATACTTAGTTCGTAGCCTTTTTAACAGGCTTAGATGTCACGCTAACTTAAGTGTGTTGAAACTAGTGAAAAAGGCAGAGGAAGAGGGCTGTGAATGGAGAGGCTGTTGGTCAGAGTGGTCTGTTATCACAGATGACATCATGCATCAGAGGAAGAACATCTGCGCCTTGTGCCTGAAACTATAAACGCATCATCTCTGTTGGCTGCGCGTGGGTAAACCCTATAATCCTCTCTTGTTGAACACTCCTCTGCCACTTCTGAAGATTTTTTTCTTCTTCCCCGGTATCACAAGGTACGCCGATGATCTTTTTCGCAAAGGCTGTTGAGATCCTCTTTCAAGCCTCTTCTGCAGGCTGTCATGTGGGCTGCCTGGGACTGTCCTAGTTAGTCAGGCTTTGCAGTGATGTCAGGGTCCCTAGCGCTTGATGCAGGGCTGGGGAAAATTCTCTAGTCATTACAGCACTCGTCTAGTACCAGGCTGTAATGTCAGCACCCCCCCCCCCCCCTTTTTCTTTCTTCCTTGCCTGATTGATACAGGGTTTTCATTCCAACTGTCACTGCCAACTGACCATGTCCTCAGGGTGAAGGGCTTCCATCTCCTCTCCACAAACGAGCAACAGGGAGGTTCAGTAGCTGTGAGATGTGACTAATGGGGCCCAGCACCAGAGATAGACAGCCAATCAGCAGGGCTTTCACTCTGACAGGGTTCACTACACCTACACCTCTGAACATTGCTGCGCTCTGTTATCATTCTGTGTGACTTCAACTTGGAGCAAAATCATTTTTGTTATCTGCTAAGACATCTTAAAACAAAACCTAATGTGTATTTTAAAAGAAAAATCATCATTTTGTAGATTATGTTGATGTTGTTGATGTTGGACTTGTTATTTCTGTCGCCATTAAAGGAACGGTTTTGGGGGTTACATCAGAATCCCAGTCTGTACTCATAAGGCATCCGGTCTCTCTGTCCCCTGTTGTCGTAGCATGTTTGTGTTTGCATCTCTGCCACTTTTGAGGCCTCCTGTAGAGTGAGGAACCTTTTATGTTGTTGAGGGGTTCCTTATTCGTCCAAGAAGTTGGTATGCTTCTTCGGAAATAAATCACTCCATCCAGAGCCACTCGGGAGAATAATACAATGAATAGTGTACCACTTCCGTGTCTGGCATAGTCATGGGAGGCAACAAAAAGCCCCTCTGGTGATTTAGAGGATCTGATCCCAGAGAATATGGCCAGGGGCAGGCATGAAGCGTTTAGTTGGATGGCTTGGGCTGGCCTCTATCTTCTCTTCATTTTCCAAAAGCCACCTGCCCTGCAGAGACACAACTCCAGCTGCCATGATCAATAACATAGTTTATCAAGACATACCTAAGTCAGGAAATCACAGGAGTGATTGTCCACAATTTAGTGCATTCGTGTGAGCGGCGCATCTGTGTGCCAATCCACAAGTTAGCAGCAGCTCGCTAACCTGCCGTAACCCGGCTAACTGACAGCAGAAATGTAGTGGAACAATATGCTAATCCTGTCCACTCAAAGGGAAAAACTTAACAGTGTTTGTACCCCACGTATCAATCATTGAATTTGTTCTCCTGCAAACCAAACAAAAAGTGACTGGTCAGCAGGCTTTTAGCTAGGATTTTTTTTACAAGGTGTCCAATTTTTTTTTCAATGGCGAAGCAACGCAGGCGCGAGTATTGTAGGGCGGCCCGGGGGCATCCCTCCCCGAAATGTTTTTAAATTCATAACTCCATTTTAACTTAATAACTAAGTTTTGAGGTGCACATTTTGTGGAATACAGCCACGTTTTTGTCTTTGTTACAACATTATTTTTGTGCTGAGGCTGGGAGGAGGTACGTGTGTGTTTCAGGGGGTGGGGAAGACCAGATCATTTTTGGGTAATATTATAATTACACTGATTGATATACAATATAATATGTTTCATAAGTTAATACAAAGAACAGTGAAAACTGAAACTAAAAGGTACAACTTAATTGTCACATACATGTTGTATTTTTTGTATCATTCAATTTTGTTAAATTATATCATATATCATATATTTACGCAAGACACTTAGCATGCAGTTGTATTAGCTATGTGTTTGTGATGGTTTTCTGACCTTTCACACCTTTGAACATTCACACAAGAAAACCATTCTTACATGACTACTCTGCTGGAAGAAGCTGGAGATCGTTGTCTGTGTTCTTCCTCTTTTCCTCTTCTTTCACAGTAACTTGAAGAAAGAATTTTCATTTAGCCTTATTTTTCTTTTAGCCCTCATATCAAATCATTCAAATATTATAAAGGATATGTCAATAGTGGGAATTAAGTACACTGTTCTCCACAAACAACATCCATTTATCGATCTTTTAAAAGTAAAGGCTCCCTATTATTCAAAGGAACCATACACATTTTGATCTCCGTCATGCGCTCGCCGGCCGCATCGTCCTGACGTTTTTGTTGTTGTTTTTCCCCCGGTTCATCGACAGTTATTGCCACCAAAGAAGCCAGAAAAACTCCGAAATACTCCTATAGTTATCAGGCTTTCTGTCATGTTTGTAAAGATCGTTAAAAGTTTCAAGCTTACCTGCACTTTCTTCCCGCGAAAAAGGTTAAAGAGCTATCAGATATTCCACCAATACAGCGCCCGTCCACGCCGCGTCACGGAAAGTCGACCAATGCAATGCGAGTCTCGCGAGATTTCGGCTTGAATTGGCGAATTCTGATCACATTCAGCGAAGTTACCGGGGAAAACAGCGAAGGAAAAAATTAGGGCGTCTTTAGGGCGTCCAATTTCTTATTATTTTTAGTACAGGGGACAGAGGACGCCCACCTGCCTAAAAGCCTGCTGGACAGTATGGATGGATTGATTTATTAAAAAGAAGTTTTCTTTTCCATCTTGAAAACTTGTTGTATACTGTAATGTGCCTTAGGGCAACACATTGGGAGTAGTTGTTCGGGTTTTAAGTGTAGCGCTCCAGTTTGTTCTGTTTTTGTACAGAGGTTAGCTGTTCTTTTGTATCTTGTCCATGCACGTTAGACATCCTCCGCTTTTTTTTGTTCAGCCTTTTGGCCCTCTGCCTGAGCAAATAGGTTTTACCTTGTTAAATCTGTCATCCGGCCCATTCAGCCCCCCGCATTTTGCTTTCGTCAATGCTTAAATTCGCTCCTCAGTAAATCTGCATCCTACGTCTTTACGTTAAAACAGCTTGACATTTGAACAATGACTCACAATGAGCTTTTTCTTTCTGCGGCAGGGTCATGAACACACTCTGAATCACATTTGATTGAGTTAAAGCTTGAAGAAAGTCTTACAAAACCTGCTGTTTTTAAAAGGAACTCTTTCACAAGACTGTCATATGATTTCGGTTTTCCGCCTAAAGTTAACTCCCACTCCCTCCCCAAGCTTTCTGGATCACTCAACTGTTACAGGAAATCAATTTAAGGCAGGCCCAGCAGTTTAGAGTGACCATCTTGCTAACCTTAGCATGCAGCGCTGGCCGAGGCAAATCGGTGAGCGGCTGGCAGCAGGCGTAAACAGCTTTGCCTCTTGTACTTTGTCTTGGCAGAATTTCCGCTTCAGTGTCTGAATTTCAGTTTCTCAGTTGGCAGTAGCTCTATGAATACAACTGCTGGTAGCTCTGTTCATATGAAAGGCAAATGTAATCATATTTTCAATCTGTTACATTATTTAAACAATTGCATCTTGCCATGTATCTGATATTTCACGTTTATATATTTGAATGTAATCCTGACACAGTATTCTGTTGCGATGGCTATTAGATATCCTTCTGTGTATCCTACCCATTTCAGCAGCATCAGTATGATGTTTTATGAAATTGGTGTTGTTGTCTTGTCAGCATCTTGTTCTAGTTTTCATACTTTTTCAATATGCATCTAACCGTGCAGCAGTAGAAATGCTAATCATTTGATCGATTGCATCGAAAATGCTTAGAATCATGCATACATTTTTTTTGATGAGGCCAAATTGAACACAGAACAAACTTTACCTGCAGTAATGTACTGTCTCTTTGTCCGTAGTTTATATAAGTTTATCATTTAAACGTATCAAATGCTCCTCCTCGCTTCATCATCAGCCACAGCTCGCTTTAGTAGGTTGTCTTATTGTCTTTTGTCTCATTAGCTGCCAGTTTGTCGCTGGTTGCAGCAGATCGGCACCTTTCGTGAATCTAATCTAATTTCTGCTAAAGTAACTGTCACTGTGGTCTCTACAATCACTGCGCTTGAGTTTGTTTTGCTGTTCTCATCGAGCTCAAGCCCCAAAAAACTGTGCCAGATGTTGAAGCAGTTTAGTGGCCAAAGAGTGGCACTACAACTTCTGTCTTAGCAGGCAATGTCATCAAATATACTTTGCCCCCATTGACTTACATTGTAAAAAAGAGTGAATAATTAGTTTTGAATGAAATAAACTACCCAGCAGGAACACTTTACAGCCTTTCTATCAAATCATTAGGGTCTTAAGTTGTGAAATTTGGTAAAATCAGAATCCAGATTTTGACTGAGCCAATATCGGCTTTGATGCATCGAACTAGAGGCGGGGCTTAAGCAAAAGGCAAGTAGCACGCTGTTTGGGCTCAGACTGAGTACTTTTGCTCTCGGCAGTCTGGCCATTTTGGCTATACATGCACCACTGAGCTTCCAACGCTGTATCCAGTTCTCTAAACATCCAAACGAGACACCCAAATTAAAACTGCATGGATTATTTGTGCTAATGCAAACTCATCCTAGAACAACACAATGTTTCCCATGAACTACCTGCAGTCCAGCAGGACCCACCGCAGTTTCATTATCATTCTTTTTTTTTACATTTCCTCTGTGACCAACCGTGGCCTGGACCTTGACACTTCCCAAGGCCGCAAACTTAACGCTCTCTCCTATCTCCATGTGGGAGAGGGAAGGGGCTCCTGGCAACCACGACTGGCTATTCTCAGTGGGGTGTGCAGTTCATCCAGACTCATAAGTTAGCTCCCGAAGTGCACCAGAAAGATGCATTTCAATAAATTAAATTTAGCATAAAAAATAAAGGGTAATGACTCATATTTCTTCACATCTCGATATTGCAATGTCAGATAATTTCCAATATGGTCCAGCCCCATGATGCACACTTCAATGAAGGTCTTTGTGTCCATTGGTCACTTCAGCTCCCTCTCCACTCAATCCCATTTCCCAAATCATTTCTGTTTTTCAGCTGACCTAAGGTAACTTGTTAGGCAACAAGCGCACCATTGTGGACTCCTCAGTCGGTGGACTTTGATGCCTACCACTCAGTGACTCAGTGATCCCCTTCTAATGAGACCAGGGACTGTCCCCTCACAGTGCTGGAGTCCATTCACCGAGAGACATGCGGAGAAGTGGCAACAGTTACTGGAAGCGCAGCTAAACTCCCTGTCAACATTAGATACTCCACTTCCTACCAAAAATACACCCACCTAGTCCAATTTTATTCTCTCTACAAGAAATTGGAAAATCGGTGGGAGAAATTGTATTTTTAGACACTGTATGTGTAACCTTACACTTTTGGTTATCGTACAAGTCTTGTTTTTAATCTGGAAAGTCGTGTGTAAGCATTGCCTAATTTATTCTTCATGGTTAGTAAGGATTTTTCCCCACATAGTACTCTTGAAAGCCATCACCCTATGATAAAGCACCTACCATGTGTGAAAAGTATTCAAGTACACTAATGTAGTGCTAACACCTCATCTTGTGTTTTCCCAGGAGGCTTTTCGGTGGTGTTTCTGGCTCGTACGCACAGTGGTGTCCGCTGCGCGCTCAAAAGGATGTACGTCAACAACGTCCCGGACCTGAATGTGTACAAGAGAGAGATCACTATCATGGTGAGAGCAGCATCACAGTGTTGGGTTGTTAGAGATTAAAGACGTTATCTGCCTGTGTAAATGTTCATTGCGCAACTTTTAATCATGGTAAGGAAATGAAAATGAACGTTTTGAGAACCTATGCAACATTGTGCGGCTGTAGTGTGATTTATGTTTGATTTAAAACCTTTTCCTGAAACAGAAACTTGCATCTGAGTTTTTGGGAGCTGAACATGGTATAATAAGCTCCTAATTTGTATGATCTCGGCACAGTTGTATTTCTCTGTTCAGATTTCATAATTGTATTTTCTTTCATTACTGTGACATGCTTTGATGTTTCTAAATGTCTTTATTTTTCTCGTACTACCTGTGCTGTTGCACCTCTGTCTGAAACCAGAGCCCAGCCTGCTCTGATTGGTTAGATAAGATCAGATGGACCTTTAATAATCCCCGTAGGGAAATTCATGTGTCAAGGCAGTACCAGAATAACAAGAAGTACAGGTATATCAAATGGAATATGGACAGGAATTAATAAAGCGAAAATTTAAAATAAGAAATAAAATAAAAATATGTATTAATTGAAATAACGAATAACGGGAGTTAGACTGTGAGCTGTTGAATGTACATACAGTTAGGTCTATATATAATTGGACACTGACACAAGTTTTGTTTTTTTACCTGTTTACTGAAACATATTCCCGTTATAGTTATATAATGGACATGGACATAAAGTGCAGACTCTCAGCTTTCATTTGAGGGTATCCACATTCAAATTGTAAGAAGGGTTTAGGAGTTTCATCTCCCTAACATGTGCCACCCTCTTTTAAAAGGGATCAAAAGTAATTGGACAATTGACTCAAAGGTTATTTCATGTGCAGGTGTGGGCAATTCCTTCATTATGTCATTATCAATCAAGCAGATAAAAGGCCTGGAGTTGATTTGAGGTGTGGTGCTTGCATTTGGAAAATTTTGCTGTGAAGACAACATGCGGTCACAGGATCTCTCCATGCAGGTGAAACAAGCCATCCTTAAGCTGCGAAAACAGAAAAAACCCATCCGAGAAATTGCTACAATATTAGGAGTGGCAAAATCTACAGTTTGGTACATCCTGAGAAAGAAAGAAAGCACTGGTGAACTCAGCAACGCAAAAAGACCTGGACGTCCACAGAAGACAACAGTGGTGGATGATCGCAGAATCATTTCCATGGTGAACAGAAACCCCTTCACAACAGCCAACCAAGTGAAAAACACTCTCTGGGAGCTAGAGGTATCAATGTCTACCATAAAGATAAGACTGCATGAAAGTAATACAGAGGGTTCACTGCACGATGCAAGCCACTCATAAGCCTCAAGAATAGAAAGGCTAGATTGGACTTTGCTAAAAAAAAAAACATCTCAAAAAGCCAGCACAGTTCTGGAAGAACATTCTTTGGACAGATGAAACCAAGATAAACCTCTACCAGCATGATGGCAAGAAAAAAGTATGGAGAAGGCGTGGTACAGCTCACACGGCGGAGGCCGTGTGATGGCTTGGGCATGCATGGCTGCCAGTGGCACCGGGTCACTAGTGTTTATTGATGATGTGCCACCGGACAGAAGCAGCCGGATGAATTCTGAGGTGTTCAGAGATATACTGTCTACTCAAATCCAGCCGAATGCAGCCAAATTGATTGGGCGGCGTTTCATAATACAGATGGACAATGACCCAAAACATACAGCCAAAGCAACCCAGGAGTTTATTGAAGCAAAGAAGTATATTCTTGAAAGGCCAAGTCAGTCACCTGATCTCAACCCAATTGAGCATGCATTTCACTTGTTAAAGACTAAACTTCAGACAGAAAGGCCCACAAACAAACAGCAACTGAAAACCACTGCAGTAAAGACCTGACAGAGCATTAAAGAGGAGGAAACCCAGCATCTGGTGATGTCCATGAGTTCAAGACTTCAGGCAGTTATTGCCAGCAAAGGCTTTTCAACCAAGTATTAGAAATGAACATTTTATTTTCAGTTATTTAATTTGTCCAGTTACTTTTGAGCCCCTGAAATGAAGGGGTTGTGTTTAAAAAGGCTTTAGTTCCTCACATAGTTATGCAATCTTTTTGTTCAACCCACTGAATTAAGGCTGAAAGTCTGCACTTCAACTGCATCTGAATCGTTTCATTTCAAATTCATTGTGGTAATGTACAGAACCAAAACTAGAAAAACTTTGTCTCTGTCCAAATATTTATGGACCTAACTGTATATATACAAAGATGTGAGCATAACAGATATGTTAAATATACAGCCACAGAAAAAATTAATTCAACAGACACTGGAATGGCTGCCATACATGTTGAGGTAAAGATTTAAGAACAGTTTGGAGTGGTCTCTTAATTTTTCCTCAAGCTGTGCTATATTTAAGGTGCAGGTACCAGAGTGGGTTTAAATTGTGTGACTACAGTGCAAATATTATTAAATATGGACAAAGGACTGTCCGAGGCACTTAGTTGGATGGCTTTGTTGTGATTGGTTAATCAGTGTTGTAGCGCCATCCAATAGAAGTGTTACAGTAATGTCCCTATGTTACGGAAGTAAACAAAGGACTACATTCGATGTGTTTCAGGCAGGGGGAGAAAAACTCCCTCTGGAGGGAATTTAGCCTTTGCAGACCATTTACTGAAAAAATGAAGAGACCAGTCCACATTTTAAAAAATCTTTATCTCTAAATGTGTAGCAGCCATTCCAGTGTCTGTTAACACAGAGAAAATGTTCAGTGGTTTATAGAATACAATAAAATAAAAAAGAGTCATTTAACTCAAAGACATTGCCTATAAATAATAAAACAAGAGAAAATGATAATGCCTAAGTGGTCTCTTAATTTTTCCCGTGGCTGTATATAACACATGACGGCTGTTCTGCCCCTGGCATTGAAAGTGTGTTTTTTGTAATGTATGTGGCATAGGTTCCTGTACCTTTAAGAGGGAATGCTCTAAGGGAGGGGCTGCTAGTTAGGTGACCGGAAGTCACAAGCACGTTATTCACATAGAGAGCATGCAGGATCGACAGCTTGATCAGCTCTTCCATTAAGATGCAGTTCCACATCTTCTTGTTTGTTAAAGCAACGTCTGTAAGTGTTATCTTTATTTTCCATGTGTTGAATTATAGATTTACTTCTTTATGCTTACTGTTTAGCTTTATTAATACTTACCTTATGTTTGTATTGTGTTTACAGTTTCACGAAATTACCATTAAACTACATGAGTAATCCTCAACACGCTGTGGAGTTTTTTGGGAAACGTTTAACTGAATGGATAGTTAGCTTGCTTGGCTAGCGAGCCCATTACAGTGAAAAGACGGCAACACAGCTAACAAGATAGCCGAAGACAGCCATCTTACAGAGCTAAATTGCTAACCGGCTAACGGAAAGACATCCATACAGCCTGTACGCCATCATATCTGTTGCTGGTATTAAAAACGCACCGTCATTATGTCAGCAGCTAACAGTAAAAACAAAGAAAATGGAGATAATAAGTCTGTGAGCTCTCGCTCTTCCGGTACATCGTCCAGCTCAAAGATGTCTATGGCTGTGGCCATGGCCAAAGCAAAAGCTGAAGCAGCGCAAGCTAGAGCGGCACATTCAAAAAGGGAAATTGAATTAAAGGTAGAGCAAGCACGGATTAATGCCAATCTTGACGCATTAAACGAAGAGAAAGAAAAAGATGCTGCCATAGCGGAGGCTGAGTCTCTGATGGCTGGTATGAGAGAACAGTGGTTCGAAGTGGTCAGTGAGGCTGCCAGTAAAGTATCAAAAAAAAGCAAAGAAGAGCGTACTGCTGCTTACGTGGCAGAGCAAGCCAGTATAACTGCAGTTGATTCGCCAGCCAATATAAATGGTGACAATCCCACATTACCAAACCCACAAAGCATCAGCCAAGCCCAAGACACCACTCCTTATGAGACTACGTCATTCTACGCATCTCAAGTGTCGCATTATAGAGAGACTACACCTGACTACACACCGCAAGTCCCTCATCATATTAAAGCGTCGCCACATTATAGCCTAAATAAGCATTTGCCATCCCCTGTACATCAGCCTGTCCATGGAGCGCCCTGTAGAGTTGGATGCGACCACTCTCAAACCACCAATGACCTCGCTAAATATCTGGCCCGCAGCCACCTCGTGACATCAGGACTCACTGTATACGATGAACAACCAATGAACTACTGGTCATGGAAAATGTCGTTCCATAGTGCTATTGACAACCTGGACTTGTCTGCTGGAGAACAGCTCGACCTTCTCACCAAGTATCTCGGAAAAGAGTCAGCAGAACAGGTTAAACGGATTAAATCGGTCAATATCAGACACCCGCCTACTGGATTGACTATGGCATGGGAGCGGCTCGACGAGCTATACGGCTCACCGGAGGCCGTCGAACAGGCCCTCTTTGGTAAACTGGAAAGCTTCCCCAGAATCACAACAAAGGATCCACAGAGACTTCGAGATTTAGCAGATCTGTTGTCAGAGCTGGAAGCAGCTAAACAAGATGGCTACTTCACCGGTCTTTCATACTTGGACACTTCAAGAGGAGTCAATCCTATAATTGAGAAACTCCCACACAACATTCAGGAAAGGTGGATCTACTTCGGATCACGATACAAACGTGACCATTCGGTCAGTTTCCCTCCTTTCTCTGTGTTTGTCGACTTCATTCGCAATGAAGCAAAAGCACGTACAGACCCAAGCTTCAACCTCTTCACACAAGTTCCAGCAGAGAAAAAGAACAAGTGGGAGAGGCCTATGAAGGCGCCTGTATACGTTCACAAGACCCAAGTCTCTTCAGTGGACAAGCCTGAGTCAAGAGTAGGTAACAAACCAGTGGACCCAAGCAAACACTGCCCCCTACATGGAAAGCCTCACCCCCTGATGAAATGCAGAGGCTTTCGAGAAAAGAGTTTAGAGGAACGCAAACAGTTACTCAAAGAACACTACATCTGCTTTCGCTGTTGCTCCTCCACAGAGCATCTCGCCAGGAACTGCTCCGCCGATGTCAAATGTATGGAATGTGAGAGCACCAACCACACGACAGCACTACACCCTGGACCAGCAACCTGGAAGTCCAATTCGTCCCCTCCCGCTTCAGAGCATAGTGGGGAGGAGGACAAAGCGGAGGCCCAGGAGGTCACTTCGAGGTGCACTCAAGTGTGTGGCGAAGGATTAAGTGCGAGAGCCTGTGCTAAGATCTGCCTCGTCAGTGTGTACCCCACTGGACACAGACAGGAGTCCAAGAGGATGTACGCAATACTCGATGATCAAAGTAACCGCTCCCTTGCACGTTCAGAGTTCTTTGATGTCTTTAAGATCTCTGGGTGCTCCTACGAATACACTCTCAAGACATGTGCAGGACTTAAAGAGACAGCGGGGAGAAGAGCCATCGGTTACACTATCGAGTCACTGGACAAGAAACTTAGCTTTCCTCTACCTACGCTTCTCGAATGCAACGAAGTCCCTGACAATCGAGCTGAGATACCTACCCCGGACGCCGCACGCCACCATACTCACCTGAAACGTATTGCAGATGAAATACCACCTCTCGATCCTGATGCTAACGTACTCCTCCTTCTGGGAAGAGACATTCTGAGGTTACACAAGGTCAGAGATCAGATTAATGGTCCAGGCAATGCACCCTTTGCCCAAAGACTGGACCTAGGGTGGGTCGTCATCGGTGACGTTTGCCTTGGAGGTGCACACAGATCACCACAGATGAACAGCTATAAAACATCCATCCTAGAGAACGGTCGTGCTACCCATCTACAGCCATGCAACAACCAAATCAAAGTGAAAGAGGTTTTCAGTCAAGCACCTACATATCAAAACCATCCAGTACCTACCTTCGCATATAGCTTAGGAAAGGTAGCAGAAGACAGCTTAGGCCAAGCCATCTTCACTCGTACTGCCGATGATCACAGACTTGCACCTTCCATGGAGGATCTAGAGTTCCTTCACATCATGGATGCTGAGTTCCACCAAGACAGCTCCAAAAGCTGGGTCGGACCTCTGCCTTTCCGATCCCCAAGACAACGGCTGCCCAACAACAGGAGACAAGTGCATGACCGCCTCCTCTCGCTCCGCCGCACTCTGGAAAAACGACTGCAGATGAAGGCCCACTTTCTAGAGTTCATGCAGAACATGCTTAGCAGAGGACATGCAGAGATCGCTCCACCCCTGCAAGTAGGAAAAGAATGCTGGTACTTACCCCTGTTCGGCGTGTACCATCCCAAAAAGCCGGACAAGATCCGAGTGGTCTTCGACAGCAGCGCATCACATGAAGGAGTCTCACTCAACGATGTCCTGCTCACCGGCCCAGACCTGAACAACAGCCTGCTAGGCGTACTTATGAGGTTCAGGAAGGAGCAAGTAGCCATTACGGCTGACATCGAACACATGTTCCACTGCTTCGTGGTGAAGGAAGACCACAGGGACTATCTCCGCTTCCTATGGTACAGGGACAATGATCCTACCTGCAATGTCGTGGACTACCGGATGCGAGTGCACCTTTTTGGGAACAGTCCTTCTCCTGCTGTGGCCGTGTACGGTCTGAGAAGAGCGGCCAAAGAAGCAGAGGCAGAGTATGGCAGTGACGCAAGAAGACTCATTGAACGTGAGTTCTATGTTGACGATGCTTTGAAGTCGTTCGCTACTGAGGAAGAGGCCATCAGCGTTCTTGGAAGAACACAGAAGATGCTTTCAGCCTCTAACCTCAGGTTGCACAAGATTGCATCAAATCGACCAGCAGTCATTCACGCATTCCCACCTCAAGATCGCTCCAAAGACGTCAACAACTTGGATCTCTTTGTCGATGACCTGCCAGTCCAACGTAGTCTTGGATTGTCTTGGAACATGCGAGCAGACACCTTCACATTCCAGATTGAAAACGACAAAAAGCCATTCACTCGCAGAGGGGTGCTGTCAACCGTAAACAGTCTATATGACCCTCTAGGGTTTGTTGCACCGGTCTCTGTTCACGGAAGGCTGATACTCAGAGAGCTCACCACGCAGGCAGAGGATTGGGACTCACCACTCCCAAAAAACATGGAGATCGAGTGGACAAGATGGAAAGAGTCGCTTCAGGACTTACAGGACCTCCAGATACCTCGTCCTTACACGTCCCTCTCTACCGCAGGTGCACAAGTAAGAGAACTCTGTGTTTTTGCAGATGCATCGGTGAAAGCTGTCGCAGCTGTGGCCTACATTAAGGTGACGAACCACGAAAACCAACCCGAGGTTGGCTTTGTCTTCGGGAAGGCAAAGCTGGCGCCTCAGCCTGACCTCACTATCCCAAGACTAGAGTTGTGCGCTGCTGTACTTGCTGTGGAGATAGCCGAGCTGATAGTTGAAGAGATGGATGTCACATTCAACAACATCACATACTACACAGATAGCAAGGTTGTCTTGGGATACATCCACAACCAGTCGAGGAGATTCTATGTGTTCGTGCATAACAGGGTTCAACGTATTCGTCAATCACCCTGTCTCGGCCAGTGGAAGTACGTCCGTACAGACCTTAATCCAGCCGACGTTGGAACAAGAACAGCTACTCCAGCCCTCCTACGCAGCACAACATGGCTCACCGGGCCAGACTTTCTTAAGAGTGAATCCTTGTCCACGCCTGAAACTGAAGAGAGCTACGACCTCATCGATCCTTCCTCTGACTCTGAAGTACGTCCTCAGGTGACCACAAGTATCACACATGCAGCCATAGGTATGGTTCATCCTCAACGCTTTGAACGCTTCTCTAAGTTCAGCACTCTCGTCACAGCAGTTGCACACCTGATCCATGTAGCACACTCCTTCATCCGCCCTGTGCAAGGCGAGTGCCAAGGGTGGCACATCTGTCGTCCTACAGAGGAAGAGCTGGCGAGAGCTAAAGTGTGCATCATGAGGAGTGTTCAGAACCATTGTTATGCAGAAGAGCTGAAGTGCATAGCCAAAGGGTTCCCCATTCCATCCTCCAGCAGCCTCTGGAAGTTGCATCCTCTCCAAGACCTTTCCAGGAGAAGATGGACTGGTTCGGAAAGTTGAAGTGGAAGTCGTCAAAGGTGGAACCAAGAAGACGTTCTTTCGTCCTGTTACAGAAGTTGTTCTGCTTCTGTCTCCTAAGACTGATTCTGTTAATTAATGTAGAGTCTTGTAAGACCCTAAGTGGGGAGTGTTCTGCCCCTGGCATTGAAAGTGTGTTTTTTGTAATGTATGTGGCATAGGTTCCTGTACCTTTAAGAGGGAATGCTCTAAGGGAGGGGCTGCTAGTTAGGTGACCGGAAGTCACAAGCACGTTATTCACATAGAGAGCATGCAGGATCGACAGCTTGATCAGCTCTTCCATTAAGATGCAGTTCCACATCTTCTTGTTTGTTAAAGCAACGTCTGTAAGTGTTATCTTTATTTTCCATGTGTTGAATTATAGATTTACTTCTTTATGCTTACTGTTTAGCTTTATTAATACTTACCTTATGTTTGTATTGTGTTTACAGTTTCACGAAATTACCATTAAACTACATGAGTAATCCTCAACACGCTGTGGAGTTTTTTGGGAAACGTTTAACTGAATGGATAGTTAGCTTGCTTGGCTAGCGAGCCCATTACAACGGCAAAGGGAAAACCCAAAAATGCATTATAGGCCCCCCGTCAGTCCGAGAGTGGGTAGCAAAAAAAATATCTTCCAACTTCAGAGCAAAAAGGGCTTACCGGTAGTTTGCATTGAAAGCCTCTGCTCATCAAGTGAAAATGTCATGGGGGCAATGTCAGTGTCCCATATTTAATTTCAGGACCTTAATTCCTGTTTGAAATAGGACAAAAGCCCTCTTAAAGACGCTTGCTCCCGCAAAACCAGGTGCATAAATAGCTTCTTTCCACCTTCCCAAACCACCCGGTTTCATTTCCAGTTTGACAAGAGCTAAACCCTTTGGGCTGTGTGCTTGGAGTACACTGACAAACACTTTTGTATTACACGGACCCTGCGCTTGCATCGGTACAGCAGACACTTCTAGGTGTTTAAGGTCATTCAAAGGGAAGATATTGTTAATGTCTCCTGTAACCTAGCAGACAGGCATGACTTGGACAACGGCAGATGTCTCTCCTTGAACGTTTGACCCCTGTGTGTCAGTGAACAGATCACTCTGTGTCTGTTCCCTTGCCTCATCAGCTGTATAATACTCACCCACACAGCTGCTCTTACACATTGACACAGTTCTGGCCTGTTGGGACGTTGCCTTAGGTGTGCCGGTTTCCACAACAAGCAGCAAATCTGTGCTCTCATGCTGGTGTTTAACAACCAGCAACCACTAACAATGCCATGATTTAACCCAGCAAATGAATCAAGTTTAGAGAGATTAGTGGAGCTCAGCATGGCGTAAGAACATGAAGGACTCTTCCCAGCTGCCACACACAGTAGCTCGACTACAGACGAGTAAGACTTAATTTGATTCAGTGTTTTGAAATGTGTTTTACATTCTACAAGGCTCTATGTGGACATTTGCCACAAGTACCATAGGTGTTTTTGTGTAAGGGTAACACAAGCAATCCATCTAAAGCAGGGGTGCCCAAATACTTCCCGATGGAGGGCCAAAATTGAACGTGAGGGGAGGGCCGAGGGCCAAAATGATAATTTTGCAGTACATTAAGTGTGCGGTAAATATATGAGTGCAGTACATTACGTGTGTAAGTTAAGCATACGTGTGCAAAATAAACACTATATCACAAAGTCATTTTGAAAATGAATTGCACTGTTTATTGTGCTTCACATTTAGGTCAATAACATTTCATAACATCGATCTGGCTTCTTTAAATTAAAAAAATAACTGAAGCACTATGAAATATTTGTGGACAGGTGTGGAACATTACCAGTCCTTGGGCCTACCATACTCCCAGGTGACACAATGGGGGCCTAGGGCAGGCCTACATATTCTGCCTGTAGTAGTCCAATCAGTGGGAAACATGAAGCCTGTTCTTGGTTTTTAAAAGCCTCTCAATATCAGGTTCAAGCTGACTAACTGACAAAGTGAGAATGTCATGTAGGTGAGAGTCAGATAAAGCATTCCTCAGTTTGGACTTGTTAAGATTCATAAGGCTGAAAGCCTGCTCACAGACATAAGTACTTCCAAAGAGGGATAACATAACCTGGGCATGTTTGCGGATCTTGCCATATCTGTGTGCGGGAATAGACCTGTAAAAATCTTGTAAGGAAAGCTCTCTGAACCTGCTATGGAGGTCTGAATCAGACTGAAGTTCCAAAAGTTCCATTTAAAGCTCCTCACTGACTGCATCCACATAGCCCGAGTGGCATTTTCTTGTGCAGTCGACGGCTGAAGTAGAGTTCGCTGCTGGGTGGTTAGCTTTGTTAGCAAGTCTGCTAACTTGACCTTGCGATGTTCTCCAGTGTACTTTGCGAACTCAGCCGCATGCTTAGTTAGATAGTGACGGCGAATGTTGTATTCATTTGAAACAGCGACCCTCTGCTTACATACCAGACACACTGCATTGGAATCTACCTCGGTAAAAAAATAGTCCTGTTCCCAAGTTTTTTAAAATTTTCGTTTGTCTGTGTGCCACAGCCTACTACGCTCCATCCTTGAATCCTCTCACTCACTAGTCTTGGGCGTTATCGGATAGCTAGGAGCTGACTGGAGTGTTTGGAATGTTTATTTATTATAATTGGTTTCCTTTGGTTCTGTAACTTATCACACACGATTGACTTTTCTGTCCTAGTTTAAGCCTTTAACATTTGTTGTTGCTTAGTCCCCTTAAAAAGCATGAATAAACAGCAGAGCAACACTCCAAATTGTGAACATGAACACTCATTAGCACTTACATGGTTACACTTTCTTTTGAAAGGGGCTGAAGTGTGTGTATCCACACATTCCTTTGTCGCCTCCATAATTACCCTGTGTTTTCAGGCTTCTGTAGTTGAAGCTTTGTCCTTAACAATGACAGTCTTGATCTACAGAGCTTCATCTTCCGTTGCATCAACACTCATGTGTCTTTCTGTGCTAATCAGTTCCATTTTATCATCTCTTATGTAGAAGGAGCTGTCGGGTCACAAGAACATTGTCGGCTACCTGGACTCCACCATCAACGCTGTGTCGGACAGCGTCTGGGAGGTCCTGATCCTCATGGAATACTGTAAAGGTACACCCCCCCTCTCATATCATCACCTGGTTTTATTCTTGATTTAATTCCTCTTTTATGTTTATGATGTCTGTATTCTGATTTGTATTTTAGACACGGTTAGTTACCATTATTTTAGGACAAAAAAAGAGGACTATTTCAACTTCAAATTTAAGTTATATATGTTTTTGTCCTTATCCCACACCATAGATATAAAAGAGAATGGTCATAATAGTGTATTACTACATTTGAGTGTTACAGCAATGTTTTTCCAAAATGAAACTTCGATAAAAAATATTGTTGAATTCAACAAAAATCAATTATTAGTGATGTATGTACCGGTAGGTAAGGAACCAGTTGTGCCCACATAGAACACGTCTGCTGAGTTAAGAGATAGATGCAGCACATGCTTTACATGGCGACATATTCAGTTAACTTAGAAATAGATTCAAATGTTTGTCCTTCTCATATCCGTCTGGTGGAAGTCCAAATAAAACATTTAAAAAGTGTTGCTTAAGGCGATTTAAACGGATGTGTAGCAAAATAAGTAATGTTTTTTTAGTTTTAATTTCAATTTCAGCAACTTATTCAAACATATTCAACCTTAAGCTAACTTTTTCTCCCACTTTAACAAAAAATGAAAGAAAGAGAGCAAGTAATAGAAAAAGGAATTGTTAAATAATACAAAAATAATAAACTAAATGGGGAGTGGGGGAGAATTGTTTGTGAATGTGTGTCAGGAAGTTGGAAAACAAATATGGTTCCGAAGGTGTGGGTAATGTGGATTGTTTCAATTGTTAGTACAATAATTGCATTACACATTTTTTTATAAATATATTTGTTTGAAGCCATATCAAATGTTTTGGTTTACTCTTTATACGTCTCCCACACCTTCTCAGTCCATAAGTAAAAAAGACAAAATCAAATCTAACCACTTGCTGTGATTTCTCCAGCGTTTAATTAGAGATTTTTTTTAATTTTTTGTTTTGTTATAGCCTTCCTTTTAAATTCCTTCCATATACTTGAGATGGTAACTAGATGGTCTTCAGTGCACATTTAGTCCCACATACCCTGTTCTATGCCTTCATTCATTTCGATTTCCTAGAAACCATGTTGTACTTTTAAGATTCAATCGGGTCATCTTGTGTGTGAATGGAAGCCACCAGAGGACAACTGCAACCATGGCAGTTAAAAATGTTTGTGTTTTTGTAAAAACCTCAAACATGCTGTGTGGTATTTGGTTTCCACGCCTGAACTGAGTGCTAAATCTCCCCCCTCTCTCTGCTGCAGCGGGCCAGGTGGTGAAGCAGATGAACCAGCGGCTGAATGTGGGCTTTACTGAAGCCGAGGTCCTCCACATCTTCTGCGACACCTGCGAGGCCGTGGCCCGCATCCACCAATGCAAGACGCCAGTCATCCACAGAGACCTGAAGGTGAGGAGAGCGTTAATCCCTTCCCCCCATCCCCAATTGTATTAACCCATGTTTTGAACATCAAAGTATGGAAACATGTTGGAATAGACACACATATGAACCTGAAAATAAGAATCAAAAAAAGTACACTTATTAAAACATTTAGCTTTACACGCTTTAAAAAATCGAAAGCAATTCATTTTCAAAAGGCAACATAAGCAAAAGAGTGGCCCTTATTTATTAAGTGAAATGTCAGCAGCTGTTTATAAACTGTAACGTTGTAAATCTGCTTTATCAGCAGACAGAAGAAGGCTATAGTTTCACTTCACTCTAGCTCCTCAGCTTCCTGTTCTGTCCCTCGCTTCCTCCGCCAGCTTGCCTGCTTACTTCCCCTCGGGTCTGTAGCTCATCCTACTCCTTTTCCTCTTACCCCTTCACCAAACTAGCTCTTTGTACAGGCCACAATAGCTACTACATCTTGAAATTCCTCTCTAACTTTCCGCTAACTTGATTTCTAGAGTAGATTTTCAAATCAAGGGTGGCTACCAGCCAAATGTCATCTAATTTTGCTGATGCTCGGAGGCCTATGCTAGGTTCCCACCCTAGTTGAATTCTCCTCAGTGCCCCGTCAGTGGGCCGCTGTACTCTGTCCAGTTGGACAAGCCTCTAAACAGTGCGGTCCCTTCAGCTTCACAGGCCTGTCCTCTGTTCGCTGTCTGTATCTGTCTGTTCAGCCTACATGGCTTACGTAACGCTGAGGGACACAAAAGACCAGGGAGGCCCTGTCATGCATCGCCAGGGGAAGTGAGAGTGCAGAAAAAGCCCCTTAACCCCGAGCTGTCAACAGAGACACTGTTGGTTTCAATAGCTCAGTTCTCCCTTGGACAGTTTGAAATATTTTTCTGTTTTTGGTCTTTTTCTGTGCCACAGATCCTGGCTTGTTGCCCTAGTTTCATTTTCACACATTTTCTTTCACTACTTATTTCTTTGCTGCTTTCCATTGTTTGCTTAACATGCCGTTGTTTTGTTTTAGCATTTACTAAGTCATTCATCATAAAGGTTTTTCTTTTGTAATTATGTTGATGCTCAGGCTAGGAATCCCTTAGCTGTGGTCCATATTTTCTGATGTCAAAAAGACTGAAAACACTGAAATAAATAAAAAAACATCTGCTTTCAGTTTGTTGTTATTGAAAATCCTTTTGTCTCCCAGGCCACAGAGCAGCTATCATGAGACTGTAACAGGGCAGAGTTACAGTAAGGAGGTCTTTCCTCAGCACTTCCTCACTAAGTATTAAATCAATTGAGTGCGATATGCAAGTTTTTACAATTTCCCATTTATAATGGAGCTGGGGATTACCTTTGCCTTGGTTGATTGTTCACCTGCCTGCCACACACTATTTCAGAGTTGCAGCTTATATGATTTGCATAAACTGATGCATCTCAAACACAGCCACAGTCCAGCTTTGGTTACATTTTTCCATTAGATATTCCATATGCTTGGTCATTTTCAGAACAGTTCTCCACATGAACGACTAAGAAGAAACCTAGAAAAAACAAAAAAATGTCCTCTTCTGTTGTTATTTATTAATATGTTTTTCATTAGATTTACATGAAATGTTTACCACTTATACCATAGATTAATTAAAAAAGGAGCAGAACAACATAAGAAGAATATGAACAAAAAACTAAATGAGCTGGGAAAGCAGCTCTGTTATTGGACACTGTGTTCAAACGAGCCATGTAAGACCAAGTTACCTTTAACTGCATCTATCACTACACTTAAACACTCTGTAGTTTTTCTAAAGTGACTTCCTCATGTTTTTACCTCATCTCTTAAACCCCTGTCTGTTTCTCTTACTAGGTTGAAAACATCCTGCTGAATGACCAGGGAAATTACGTGCTGTGTGACTTCGGCAGTTCCACCCACAAGATTTTGCTGCCGCATAAAGAAGGAGTGACCGCCGTTGAGGACGAGATTAAGAAGTATGTTTGTTTTTCATCATACATGTGTTACTGTGACTCAATGCAGTAATCGGTAAAACTGTAATTCAAACACCTGACACATTTTTGGAAAAGTGGTGTGTAAAATCATGTATTTTCTAAATGTAAATGGCCTGCAAATGCTAAAATGCCCTCCAGAGTGTTTCACAGTGACATCACTATGCAACACTTGCACTTTTATTGGCTAGAGCTCCAACGGTTTGAACGCTCTAGCCAAGGGTCGGGAAATGACTTGACTAATCTCTTAGCGGTTGACCGATCACAATATATATATATATATATAAAAATGAGAAAAATACAGAACTTTTTGAACATTAAAGCATGGAGACATGTCACAGAAGAGACATAAAATAAAATTTAAAAAAGTGTCTTGAAATGATGGCCCAACATCTACCGAGAAATGGTTTGCCTTACTAAATGTACTGAGAAAGAATGGAACATCAAGTATTATGGGCTGGACATTTCTTATCATATATCTGCTGGTTTTAACAGAGTTATGGTGCCATCCAGACTAAAAATAAAACAGTACCACTTAACAATAAGACTACCCTTATTTAGGATTTACTAATAGTTTGTAATTAATTTATTAATTAGGTTGTGAACACTTTATAAATCATTAATCAACTTTTATAAGACCAGAGATAAACAGGGAAACTGTGACCGGTTGTTTGCCAAATAGTGAGCCTAGATTTATCTATACTGCTAAGCCTTACATTGGCTACTTAGCATAAATGGTCATAAGAGATGGCAAGAAACATCAAGATGGATGAGGGGAGAATCAACTTGGTGAACAACAGGTACAGGATGTTGGCTGATGAAGAAGCTTGGTAGCTAATAAAAGGCTTAGTCATCTTACCAAATAGTGAGCTTGTGTTGATGTATGAAAACTATGTTAGAACTGGTTTATAAAGGGTTCTTAATGATTAATAAAGTGTTAACCTAATTATAAACCCTTTATGAATCATTTAAAAGGGTAATCTTATTGTAAAGTGGTACCAAAAAAAACAAAAAAGAGCAAGGCATCAAGAGTTCGAATGAGGCAGCAGACAAGCAACGTGTTGATTTGTTTAGGGGGACTGTGACCTTCATCTTTACAGGGTAGTCTTATGATGTTGTCCATCTGAGGCCAACAATTCCACCTGCGCACTTTACTCAAACCTAGCTTGTTGCCAGACTGCTGTCAAATACAGCGTGGCACTCAACCTGCCGAACTCCAAGGTCTGTTTATTTGTGTCCACAAGGCAGAACCCACTGGGAGCAGATCAGAATAACTTGGTTCCTCAAAACAGAGCTGTACTAGCATTTACTCTTCCTGCAAGTAAACCAAAGGTAAATTAACTATGACTGCGTGGTGAACCAGATGAATGGGTATCGTAAGGCGGTAAAAGCAGCTTTCCTGTGAACTCCTACACTTTAGCTTTGCGGTGTGTTGTGCAGTTCAAGTGTTTGTCATGTGTCAAATCACTGCAGTCCATTCTGGCTGCTAACTTTCCCACATTTACAGCTGCTATAAAGTGCAGTGAGTGGTGCTTATCAGCAGCACATGACAGTGTGTAAACTCTCTCTCATCATGACACTGTTCATACACAATCCATCAGTCCTCTGAACTAGTGTGACACACCTGGGCTTATTCCAAACACAATCAGCTGTTCTGATTATTATCAGAATGATGCTGAAAAGTGAAGCAGGTTTTTTTGGGCTCTCTGTTACACCAAAAGGGGAACTAAGCAACGTTTGCCACTGGAGTCTGTTTCTTTTATTCTGTGCAAGTAAACAAAAGCGTACGTGTGACATCATGGAAAGTGTATTAGGCCGTGATTAAAGAAATGGTCTTTTTATAAGTAAAACCAAAACGTAGAGTTTTACAGTTATGTTTCATCTTTGTAAACCTACAAGTTAGCATCGCAAGGGCTCCCTCGAAAATCCAATGTGTTTTGGATTTCGGCATATTGCAGAATATAAGCTTTCGGGCCTACACACATTTTGTTAGGCAGGATCATTTCCAACTATTATCAGCTGTTTATGATTTTTAAAGCCTAAATGATATGGGTAGAAAGAAATAAAAAATCTATTGTGAGGCTATAAAACATCACAGCCACATGGCTTGTTACCAAAATGGCAGTAAAAATGCAATAGTTAAAAAAACGCAAATAAAGTGAGCCGTAGTGATGAACCTTCAGAGAAATATCACCTCAATCTGGCAGCTAATTTTTATTTAAGAAAATAGCTCTATTAAAGCCAAAAAAATAACGGTACACGCTCTGCTCATCACATAACAGCAGCTACAAACAGTCAGAGACCAGCTGGTTAAGAAAGGGGAGCATTTAGCCTTTTCAGAGACAAATATTTCCCTCAGGACAGAAAATATCGATTTAAAAGGTGATGATGTGCCCCAAATGCAAGGTTTAATGATGCCTTAACACATAAGCAGCATTTTCATTTTGTAGTTGATCGAGGAGGAGCAAAAAATAACTTATGTTTGAGTCCTCCAGGTTAATCTAGCTGACCTTGGAGGCACTAAATAATACAGAGGGGAAAAAAAAACACGCTCCTTTATAGAATGTGACCTGTTTAGAAGTATAAGGTTTAATAAATGAGAAGCAAGTACCCAGAGCTACACTTGAGTACAGCACTTAGTAAATATATCAGAGTAAATATATCACTGACTGCTTCCTGTTGTTTTTATCTCACAGGTACACAACGCTCTCATACCGGGCGCCGGAGATGATTAACGTGTATGCAGGGAAAGCCATCACCACTAAGGCTGATATATGGGTACGGTGTGTGTGTGAGTGTGAGTGTGTGTGTGCGTGTGCGTTAGGCACCCTGCAGGGCTGGTTTGTCCTGGCAGTGACTTGTGCGTCACTCTGCCCCGACAGGTTCCTCCTCTCTGTCTGCCTCTCGCTCCTCTCGCCCCGGGCTGTGTGCCTTCACCAGCTCTCCAACAGTGTTTTTCCCTCATAAAACATTGAGCAACACAACTCGCAACACTCTGCCTCATCCTATTCCTCTCTCCCCTGCTGCCAGTCGTCTACCCCTCCCCCCCTCCCGTTTGGGATAATGAGGCTCAGTTTGGGAGCTTGATGAGCTTGTGTGAAATAGGCTCTTTCCTGAAAGTGCGAGAGGCAGGAACAAGTGCTTGGACAGCGGCCATTTTGAAAAGCGGTGTGAATTAATGCACCCAGGGAGTTAAACAGCAAAAGCAAAAGATGTTGCTATATACTCTATATGTATATATATATATATATATATAAAACGTTTGTACTTGGCTTGCCCTTTTTTGTCTTTTATTAGATGCACTGTAAATGGGGGGAGGGAGAGGGCACATTATACAGCAAAGGTAAGGTGAGGAGCCTGGGCGTACCTTATCCAGAGGCGTTTATTAAGAAGCATACATATTGCTTCTTTTATATTTAAAAACGTTAATACGCAGATTAGCTCACTGTATGCAAACCAGTGCAGACTAATACACAAATGAACCTGCTTCACCAAAGCAGTCCATCCTGCCTGCTAACTTTCCCACATTTACAGCTGCTATAAAGAGCAGTGAGTGGTGCGTATCAGCAGCACATCATCATGACACTGATCATGAGCATCAGTCCTCTGAACTAGTGTGACCCACCTGGGCTTATACCTAACACAATCAGCTGTTCTGATTATTATCAGAATGACGCTGAAAAGAGAAGCAGTATTTTTTGGTTTCACTGTTGCTTCGCCAAAACAGATCTTCCCAGCCAAAGAAAAAAATAAATCCACCAAAGCTTTTAGATAAAGTTTCACTGAAGGAGGTCTCCCTCTTTTTCCAGTGTAAATAAAACAGATTATTTCCATTACAGTATACATGAGGCCATACAGTTCCTGGTTTTTGTGCTGCAGTAAAAACTACCTACTGAATTAAAATAGATTTTCAGTACTAACAGTCAGTCTTTTTTAAACACCTCTTACAACATAGCTAGCGCAGAATAGATGCAGAACAACAGCTCATCAGATCAGTATGAAACACTTGCATGAGGAGAAACACGATGTAATATAACAATGGCTAAACACACAAGAAACATATTCACCAACTTAAAACACATAAGTATCTTTTGGAAAACATTCCCCAACTTGAAGAAACGAAAATGGCTAAAAGCGCTGCGGACGTGTCATGTGGTGGCAGCAAAACGTGGCGCTTATTTGCCAATTCTGATACTTGGCTGATAAATCTGTGCATCCTTAACTGTAATCACCATCACATGCACATCTCTGGATCAATTGCTGCTTTAAATACGTTTTTACCTGTAAGCCACCTAAACCAGTCCTGTGTTGTCGCCTATCGGCAGTCACAGTTAGATGTAAGAGGAATTGACACAAGCTTTGATTATAGGAACTGCTAAACAAAAACACCAACTTCCTATGGACTACCCCCTGCATTCTCACTTCCTGTTCTGTCTTTAGCCACATGTTTTGAAACTGCTGTTTTACCCATAGTATCTCACACAAAGGTTATATGCATTTATCCACACATTTTGCCTGACTCAGATTAAAAGTTTAGCATCAGACTGTGGCTATTATCCAACTTCAGAAAGAGTGCTGAAAGGGAAACACTCTCCAAACACTGTGGCTAATCACACATTCTCTTTCATCTCCACATTTATCATACACTCAAAGGTGCCCGAGCCAAATATAGCTCCAGCTGAACGTATGATACGGGAGCAGAATATCTCTTGCATGTGGGTTTGTTTGGACAGCCATACTTCCAGGGGAGCCGGCTCTGGGCCTGGATTTCAAAGCATTGACATAAAAAACATCAATTCTTTGCTTAGCAGTTCTTTAGAGCTCGCTTGGGCAACAGCGTCACCAGGGTTAAATTATGTCGATTTTTTTCTTTTTCTTGCTCAGAACAACTTCAGTGGTTCAGTTAACATGCAGTGGGATGGATATTGTCGCCCATAACGTTTAGGATGTATAGGTTGCTCTGTGTCAAATATTCAAATGCTGCATCCGAATTTAGTCTACTAATTTGATCAAATATTTCCTTTTATAAATCATAAGCATTTGACATTAATGCTGTATTTTAATCTAGCAACGTTTCTTTATAACTCTTTTATACGGCTTTTGGATGCTTAAAGAAATGCAATAGATGGTGCAGTGATTTTTGTATACCAACCCGGAAGTTAGCATCACAAAAAGCTGTGGGATTTCCTCATTAGATCCTATTGTGCTGCTGAGAATCTGCTTTCAAACTTTAAAAAATCAAATCAAACTTTATTTGTATAGCTCAATATCACAAAACACATTTGTCTCAGTGGGCTTTACAGATTAAAAACAAACAACATTTTAAATGATGGAGTTACATCAAAAATGAGAAGACGAGATGTATGTAATAAAAATAAAATAAGATAACAACAAAAGACAATACATATGCTTTGTGGCCAACACAGGTCAATGATACCTAACACGTTTTGTTCAGCAGGATAATCTCCACATATTAACACCAGTTTGTGATTTTCGGAGCATAAATGCAACTGGCAGGAATAAAAAGCTAACTTAATGTTATAAACAAACTAACTCAGAGTACTGTGCAGCACCACAGCTGAGCTAATGCTGGACTCTTGTCGGCGTGATTACATTTAATGATTGATTCACTTGTTTGCAACCGCTGTTTTATGACGCACAGAAGCTTGGGACATTTATCAGTGGGGTATTTGCTGATGTTGCAGAACAAAACATAATCATCTCTTCAGCTTGTGGTTAGCACAAACCTTATCTCAACCAAAAACGCGTTCAAAAAACCATTGACTTCTGGACGAAGGAGCTGAAATGAAGTGGTAAAATGCTAAGTCTATTATGGGTTTTAGAACATATTGCTGCACCACTCTATGCAAATATTCTGTTAGCATTACAGTGACCCACAGCCTGAACGTTTCTGGGTTCCTGTGTGTCTCAACACTGTCTCTGTTTTCTCCACAGGCACTTGGATGCTTGTTGTACAAGCTGTGTTTCTTCTCACTTCCATTTGGGGAGAGCCAAGTTGCCATTTGTGACGGAACCTTTATCGTTCCAGATAACTCCAAATTCTCGTTCAAGTTGCACTGTCTAATCAGTAAGTTTGTGACTTTAATTGAATACATGAGGCCAGAAAGGGTATTATAATGATTTTTAATTACAACCTCAGAATCACTTCTATTGAGCTAATAAATATTGAGGCTTTATTGTGTCAAAAGTATAGGAGGTAGCAGTAGTTTGTATAGAGAGTATGTATTATTATGACTCTTAAATGTTAAATCATTCTTTTTTTGTTATCCACCTCCCTAAATGCATTGCAGTGGATCCTCCTTTTGAAATAAATTGACCAACAGCTCAACCTAGTGGCCAAAGCAAGAATTTGCAGATCAAGCACATTAATCATGGTCATTGAACACGATATCTTCGTCTCTCCCAGGGTATATGCTTGAACCCGACCCGGAGAAGAGACCAGACATTTACCAAGTGTCCTACTTTGCCTTCAAATTAGCTGGGAAAGACTGTCCGGTGCCAAATCTCTTCGTAAGTCACCACAATGAAGCATGTGTGGCTGTAGCATCTGCATTTGCTTTAATGTTTTTTCCTGCCGTTTTTCCAGAACTCTCCCATCCCTACATCGCTTCCAGAGCCTCTAACCGCGAGTGAGGTCGCTGCTAGAAAGGGCATGACGAAAGCCAGGTACGCATGGCTTTACTTATGATATACAATGATGGATGAATAGAAAAAAACATTAAAGACAATTAAAGAGTTGAGAATTCATATTTTTTTTATATTCTTTAATAATAAACTGTATTTATATAGCACCTTTCATGCAAAATGCAGCCCAAAGTGCTTTCCAGAACAATAAGAAAACAATATTAAAATAAATAGAGAACAAGATAAAACATCAATCTTAATCCTAAAGAAATTCCTTTGAAGTAAAACTGACAAGAAATGAAAATAAAACAATTTGAAAAATGTAAAATCAAAGCACAACAGAAAAAATACAGTAAAACATGGACAATGATACCAGTGAGAATTGAAAGTTAACCCAAATGAAAAACAAAATATTGAAAAGATATGTTTTTAATTTACTTACAAACATTTCAAGTGCGTTTGCTGTTCTAAGATCACCGGGCAGGCTGTTCCATATTTGAGGGCCGTAAAAACAGAACGCAGCCTCCCCAGATTTCTTGTGTGATTCAAGAATAGAATAATATTCAGGATTGCCCACACTGCAAAGCTTTCTGTTTTGTAAATAACAACTGTTGACTCCTTCGTCCTAGGATCACAGACGCCGTGGGCCCGACGGAAACATCAATAGCTCCCAGACAGAGGCCAAAGGCGGCAAACAGTAACGTCCTGCCGATCGCCAACACTGTCACCCCTGTCAAGATGACCGTGCCCTCAGCACCCGTCAGCAACGGCCAGAAAGGTTTGCCCAACATCAGTGAGATTCATATTAAATATCAGACAGAAGTTAATCACATGAAGACAAAAAAGATGATCCCCTGCTCGAACATAGCTAATTGTCCTCCCTTCCCCACTTATTTAAAAAAATAAATAAATCTTTAAAAAATCCACATCGAGATAGCATGTTTTACTAATATCTGATTAGTTTATTTGATCTTACAAAATATGGGAAAGCTAGAGAGTGTTTTTTTTATCAGCTTTTCTTAAGCGCCGCATGCAAGCAAAATAAATTAAATCAAATCAGAATCAAGATTACTTTATGTATCGCAGAAGGAAATTAGAATTTGTGACAGTCACACCATGTTGGAAAATTAAACAAAATATATTTATATAAACATAACTTGAGGCAAAAAAGTGCAATCACATTACTTGTAGACACGGGGACACAGGAAGGAGACAGGATGTCCTCCACAGCACAGGGACCCTCTGAAGACTCAGGGTGGAGCTCTGTGTGTTTTCTTTGTCGGTCCGAACAGACCGGAAAACATAGATGGAAACATTGTGAGATATATAAAGCACTTTAAACTACACTCCGGATATTTCTTCTGCCTCCTAGCTAACCCTGTTAGCTCGTTAACACTGGCGGCAGCAGTCTGAAGAGCTTTAATTGATATCTATATTTACGACTCAGAGTGCTACCACGCTTTGCTAACGTACTTAAGATGTGAAGTAACAAGACCGCCATGTAAGGAAAATATTTAAAGGCCAAATTTGGGTTTTTACAGTAAAATATTCTTCCTCTGATGGAGCTCGCCCCTGGCCTGTATGAGCCTGGAGAAAATCAAAACGTATTTTAACATTTATTTTGTCAAACCAATAATTAGCATTACTTCATAGTCCTGACTGCATACTCACGGAATACATTTCCAAATAATACTTCAGAATGTATTCACACATAAAATCATTTTTGTGGCCTCTGCTTAACGCTGTGTCATCCATCAATCTACACCACCTCAGCTCCCATCCCTGGCTCTGGGCAGCCACCCGTGCAGCCCCAGCCCAGCAGTCAGCAGCACCGAGTCCTGCAGCAGCTCCAGCCTGGTGACCTGCGTCTCCAGCAGCTACAACAACAACAACAACAACAACAACAGCATCACCACCAACAACAACAAGCAGTGCAGCAACAACACGCAAATGCACAGCAACTCCAATACCTCCAGGTACAATTACAAACAATGGTACTTCACCACTTTTCAAGCATAAGTGTCACAATAAGAGATGCTTCAATCATTTACCCCCCCCCCCCTCAGTACCAACAGGCTGTGCAGCAGTCTCTCCAGCTTCAGCAGCAGCAGGCGCTCCTCCACCAGCAGCAGCAGCAGCAGCAGCAGCAGCAGCAGCAGCAGCAGCAGCAGCAGCAGCAGATGATGATGCAGCCCATGTACCAGCAGCAGATTGCTCAGGCTCAAGCTCAGGCCCAATACGTAGCCATGGTGAGTTCTGTCAGGTCTAAACGTGGCGATGAAGCTGCCACGGCTTGAGCTCGGATTGATTTCTGCCCTTTTTTAAATTCTGTGTGACTGGCGAAGCCGCACACAGTCTAGTATTCGACATACTTATCTTATTCTCCATCTTCCGACACAAAATTTGTCACGCTATTCGTCCTGCAGCGGTGACACGAAACACAGAAAAATACGCATCAAAAAGTGCAGAATGACCGGGATCGGTGTGCTTTGTCTATTATAAGAGATTCGCCTTGCCATTTTCACGCAAATCGCAGAAAACTGCGTTCATTTTCCCCATAGGAATGAATGGGAAATGCTCAAAAACTCGTTTAGACTTAGAGTGGGTGACATCACGGCTAGAGGAGCTGGAAATGTTCTGAGTTTTTTTTCCAACTATTGCTCAGCTGGCCACAATTTTCACTCTTCATAAATAATTTGTTGATCATACTGTTGGGAAATGTGTCGCGGTTGCACTGATATGCTCATCTAATCAAACGGACTTACACATAACGAAACATCCAGTGTGTTCCTCTGGTATCCTAAACACTCTGGGAAGAATATTTAGCTGTTTGGAGTTACAGTTTTTTACTTAGAAGCAATAATGCAGCACAATATTGTCAATACATTCTCTCAGTCTGTCCCTCGCTCACTGGCAGGGCATTGTTGTGGAAACGCTTTGATCTTTGAACACGTCGGTCATTAAATAAATTCATCCAAGTTAGCATCGGGACGTGCACCCAAGCTTCAGTCACACAGTCAAAAAGTCAAGTTGCTTTTGTTCAACACATTGAAGCATGGGAGGCTGCTTCTACCACAGTGTCACGACAGAATTTCAGAGCAGAAGATCGTATCCAAAACTGCAATAAATAGTTTGAGCAAATGACAGCGAAACACATGGAGACACAGCATGAAGTAACACGGCGCTGAATACTTCATTTAATGTCAGAATGGCCTAAAATGTCTCTCTCTGTTCCAAACACTGGCAGACCGTCCTCTTTAGTGGAATCGCTTTGCTCCTGTGCCAGGCGGCATTGGAAGCAGACGCTCAAACTTCCTACTGACTCTTTCCAAATATTCTGTAAACTAGTATTTACGCAGCTACTGAATCAAACACACAAACACAGGTCCTCCAAATGTGCTCTGCTAGGGCGGCGCAATTTTTAGTCTGCTTCCCACCGAACACGTACCATCTGTTTTATTTCAGAGGCAATCTGGTCAGAGCGAAGCCACGAGAGGATCGAACAGAGGGTGAAATCGAGCAGTTTTCCTCCACGTTGCATCGTGACATATGAAGCAGTTTTACAGGCAGGGGAAGAGAGCACCTCAAAATAAAAGCATATTCTTATTCCCAAGATACCTGTTAAATGTTGAAAAGCAGCATTTCCCCTCTGATCTCAGACCTGCTCCTCTCTGTGACGAGGAAGCTTTGCTAGATGACTTCAACATACTAACTTTACAAGCAGAGACCAATGTGAAAATATGAAGACAAACACTATCTTGAGGATGGAGCATCAATAGCAAGGTTTAGTATAATTAAGGAATCAAGAACCTGGTTAGATATAAAATAATAAACATTAAGAATATTGAAAGTTTCTGCCCGCTGTGTTTACCCTGAACAACACTGCCATGTGCTTCTTGTAGTCCCTGGTCCACATTGAAATGGGAGTTTGTGACTACAGATCTTTTGAAAAACAAGAAAAATGTGTTTAATGAGAAAATGGAGAATAGAACATGTAATTTTCCATGTGTTTTAAACATAAAAATGTCTTCCCAGTGTGTTAAGAGACTTGGAAAGTGTCAGGAATCCCCTGATAAACCTGTTTTTTCCCCTGTTCGATAAAAAAAATAGTTTAAAAATAATGAAATAAAGTATTCCAACGTGTTTTCTGATGGAGGAAACTAATGTTTGACGTTAAATAGACAGGATTTCTTTTTGGGAGATTGATATCTCCGCACATAGTCCCTTGATCCTGCTTAGCAACAGTCTGTTAGCCAGCTTTAACAGACCTCTTGAATGTCCAAATGGACCAATCAGGATCAAGTATTCAACTAAGCCATGTAATTATCACATTTTCCATAACGAAGCTGCGCAAGGTTCATTACAAAATAAGAAAAAATAAAACTGGTCTGAGAAGACTTAGTCAGACGTCTTTTTAATTGGGCAACCATTAGCCACAAACCAACCAAAGTAACGCCCGCCAACCTTACCACCTGACGCTCGTCCCAGAGCACCTTTGTGTTTTTTTGCTTTCCAGTTACTAGCAAGAGTAGTTCAGTGTAAATGGTCAGTCAGCGTTTGATCCTCATTGCATTTGGAATTTCTTTATCTGTTCAGCTTGGTCTCCGATGTGCTGTTTGACTCTCATTCCTCCGCCCACCCCCCCTCCACTGTGTCCCCAGCTTTCCAAATCCAGAACTGGTTTCTAACAACATTTCATCATCCTGTTGCCGTCATTGTGCACCATGAAAACAAAAGGTCCGTCCCTCATTCCCTTCCCCCTCTTCTCCCCTCTGTTCCTTCCCTAATAGCTGCACCAGTACCAACAGGCTTTTATCCGACAGCAGCAGCAGCAGCAGCAGCAGCAGGAGCTTCATCATCATCTTCATCAGCAGCAGCAGCAGCTTCATCCCGCTCCACAGACTCTCCCCTACATGCCCTCCCCTCTTGAGTTCCAGATTCCGCTGGGATCCTACAACACGACCACTCCCACTGCCGGAGCTGGAGCTGTGCAGGTGGGAGGACCATCCCCTGTCGATCCCTCGTACTCTAACCCCAGGTAAGGCTCCACCAGGTCTCTACCAGTCTTTAAACAATGCCTGTATATTTCTCTGATGTCCAGCACTCTTTTAGCCTCGTTCCTTCTCTTTTTCTCCATATTTTTCTTTACTTGGAACATTTTAGCCACCATGAATCCAAAAAACATTGTCTCCACAAATATAAAAATGAATATTCAGAAAGTGTTCCTCAGTGTTTCTTTGATTTAACCTTGTATCTCTACGGGTTTCAAGGTAGGGGTGGGAGGGGAAGGGTGGGGGGTTGTGATGGTTAGTTCTAAGAAAAAAATAAAAAAGGATGAAGACCATTGTCTCATTATGAATGTGCCAATAAAATTCAACTAGTATTCAACTAAGCCATGTAATTATCAGTTTTAATTCCTATTGGAAGCTCGGGCAAGGCACATTCATTTATACATAACACATTTTCCAAAATAAAGCTGCGCAAGGTTCATTAGAAAATAAGTTAAAAATGGAAATCAGAATGCCGTTTATTGCAAGCGACTGGCATTGTACATTTGTGTAAAACATAACCATAGTAAACTGATAAACGTATAAAAATGAAACCAAGAACCAAACAAAACCATAATTGTAAATATAGAATAAAGAATGTTACCGCTTGAATTAGATTTTGGTTTTAGGTTTTTATTTTATAAATGTGTGCCCGAGAGTTCTACCCATAACAGGTTGTGTCTGTGTCTGCAGCAGGAACCCTCTCCTTGCTTCAGATGGGATCGCGCCACTCTCTCAGAGCAGCAACAGTACAGCCACTAACCCCCCCGACATGTCCCGCTGGAACCCCTTTGGAGAGGACAACTTCTCCAAGTTGACAGAGGAGGAGCTGATCGACCGGGAGTTCGACAAACTTCGAGCAAGCAAGTGACCCTTTCCATGATGTTTTACACAGTTTATCCCTTATGATGGAATAACAGACTGTATTATGCTGAAATCTACCAATCAGAATTGAGTATTTGGAAAAGTTTTCTGCCAGTCAAACTTAAAGTGTTTTGTTCACCCAAAAGGAAAATGAAAATCTATTTTTAATAACCACAATTAAATCAATTTTTGTTTACAAGGACTTCTGTGTACAAAGCCCTACGTCACGATCCCTAGAATGAACTTTTCCTTTTTAGTGTACACTTTTTATACGTTTGATTAGTTTGTCATTAAAAACAACCCTTAATCTAACGCTGGGTCTTAAACTTAATGTTCTGGTGGGGCGGAGAGACTGCTATTTAGTTTATTGAAGACTCTGGGAAAGCAACACAGTACATAGGAGGAGCAGACCGAGGAGAGAGAGAAACACGTTTACTCTGCAATTGAAATCATCAGTCACTGTTCTCCCCTGAAGGGATTATTGTTGTGAGGCCACATCTCGGTGATTTCATCTCAAGGTTACACACTTTTATATAACAAGTTTCAATGGACTAAATGGAAAATAAATTATTCCCAGATGCAGTATAATTCAATATCTACCCTTGACTTTGAGTTGAAGGTTTTCTGTTCTTTAAAAACATCTTGCCTTGGTGGCGCAGCTTTAGATGATTCAGGGTCAGATTACTTTATTGTCAATTATGTTTACATCACGTTTACATAAAATGAAAATGTGTCTTTGGCACCGGCAAATTAAAAAAGCACACAGAAAAATGTCATCTCAAAGTGACTAAGTGGTTTGTTTTTCCTCCGGCATGAGGTTCAGTACACTCGGTTGCATTACAAATAAACGATACATCAAAAGTAGGTGATGGTGTTTGTGTGTTGTATGGTCACAGCTGATGGAATAAAGGATTTCTTGCAGTTGTTTTTCCAGGTCGTTGGTTATCTAACTATCTTTCCTCTATGGGACCTTCCCGTGCAGGTAAGCCGGTGGAGAGAACAGCCAGTGTGGAAAAGGAGCGAGCGCCGCCTGCCTCCTCCTCCGCCAAAACCCTGCTACCAGAGGACCTGTTTGGATCAGTCCCGTTCGTGGCCAACGCAGGCAAGTCTTAGAGGAGTCTCTACAGAGAGGACCCAACACTGTGGAGCCACCTACCCCCGGCCCTCCCCCCTTCTCCTGCTGTTCTGTTCCCACCTGACTTCCCGTCAGCAGCTCCCACGCCACATAGACCCCGCAGTGAGGCATTCAAAACCAATGAGTCCATTTTGTTTTGTTTTGTTTCAGATAAGTCCTTAGCATAAAATATGAGGAAAAGGTGAGTGTAGGCTCTTCTGTAAATACATTAGGAACAACTGCCGATGCATCAGTGAAGGTGGAAGCACTTTCTTAATTCACTGCAATCAGCTCTTGCCTTTAACACTGGGCTTGGGGGCGGTCATTTCTTAATTGACGTGCTGTAACAAACCTTTATGCAAGTCAGCTAAAAGAAGTGGCGGATCGAGGTACTAACACACAGGGCTCTCACTGAGAAGTATACACTCATTGTGAGGCGCATAACATCGCACATTTTATTTCAGTTAATTAAAGACTTCCATCTCACTGTGTCCAACACAGCTGCAGGACATCGCTGTCACAGGCTGACAGTGTCAGAGTGTGACTCATGGCTGGTACTCGTAAGGGCTGAGTGATGACAACATTGCAGGATAATACAATATTAAAACACAATCAATCTACACACAACTTTAGAGCTTTAAACATGTTTCATGCATTCAAAGCAAACTATTCTTTATCTCTGACGCAATGATTTATGGATTTTCTTTTAATATTTTAAATTAGAACATAATTCCTTGACATAATCCAGTGGCTTTATTTTTAAATGAAGTTCCCTATTTGGAATTCAGCCAGTGCTGATCATACTTTTACTTGCTTCAGTCTTACAGTTTGCCACATTGGATGTAAATTGCTTTGATTACCGAAGAAAATATTTCACAAGTGGATGTTGCTCTTGGATCCAGATATCTAGTGCCAATTCTTCTATTCCCAGAATACCACTAAACCTGAGAAAGATTGAGCTCTAAATTGTAAAATCAGGTCATACATCAAACTAAAAAAGATCCAACTAGAGTGCGCTAATGGACACATAGATTCAGAAAGTAAAGTAACTAAGCCCGCCCCCTAAACCTGGGGTCCGATCTCACCAGAGCTGACTCAGACAAAGTAAGGAAGCCCTAAGTCTGTGTAACCGGGGTTCGTTCAGAGCCCCATGCTCGCCCTCTGCGTGAGGAAGCACCAGAGCTATGTGAATGTGTTATAAGCTGTTGGAATCACAATCATTTTACTTATTTTAACTCTCTATTTTCACTTAAAACAACTTGAAGCACTAAGAAGAGCAGGCTGAATCCAACCATCGTTTTAAAATGTATGACTAAGCCCAGGCCTCTGTAGGGTCCAGTTATTATGTGGGAAATAAAATGGGGTTATTACTCATAACTCCTACACTGGAGTCCAGTGGTGTTCCACAGGAACGCTGTCACACCCATCCCCCTTTGTGTCTCATTTTAGAGTAGTTTTAAAGTAATTCATTGCAAGACATTTTTAGTTCTGCAAAAAAAAGAAAAAGCACTTTTAGATCAGATTTTTTACATCCTGTTGAATCCCAAATGTACCTAAACATCACTCAGCCCTGGTACTAATGACCTCCATAAAAGGAAAAGAACACTTGAACTTCCAAGCTTGTCTATTGGCCATTTGTTTACATTTAAACACCAATATTTTCTGCAAATCTACCACACTAATCCAAAAATAATATATAGTTTCTTTGGATAAAGCCTCAAATGTCCACCTGTGGACTGCGCGCTCTACAGCGGAGGCCGTGTTAGCATACTTTAAAGAACTTGGCCTCACTAACCAGTCAGACTGCATGAACCAGCCTTGGTATAACAATGTGAAAATCACTGCGCAGTATTTCTACATGTATCCCTTTCGGTGGCAGCAATAAGCTTTTGTGCCTCTGTGCTCTTCCTGTTCCTTAAATGTGAATTGTTTTTTTAAGTAGGCTGTTTAAAGACGCTGTTTATAATATTAACTGATAAACCGTACCAACACTAAAACATATAGATATTTTCTAGAGGGAAATGAGAATAGATTTCTTTCTTTTTCCTACAGTAAACTCATCTCGTGTCCTTGGACATGCTTAATGCAAATCCAGTGGCTACAGTTTAGAGTAGAACGAGACAAGATAATGATGCAATGTTAACTTCTAAACACTTGAATGTAAGTGTGGAAATATGTTATTGTCTTCACTTGTTACTTAAAGAAGTATACTATTCTAATTTAATTCAAATTGGAAAACCAAAAAAGAAGAAACCAAACAGGTTGAAGGGACTTTAGTACTGAATTTAATGACAGAAAGGTCAGAAGAGCCCACGTGGTTGGGAATGGGAGTCCTACAGGCTGGCATGAAGAAAACTGTCCTTTTCGATCAGCCTCTTAGCTTCCTGTGTGTGTGCCATCCCAGTGTGTCAGCTGGGTATTTATCTTGCTGCTGATTCTTTAAATGCAAACGCACTGCCATAAAACAGTCTGTTTTTTTATTGTTTCTGTGTCATACAAACCAATCAGGACATGCCATACATTTACTGACATGGAGTGGTGCAGTGATTACGTGTTTCTGTAAGCCAGAGAAGTTAGCATCACACGAGTCCCTCAAACAAAAAGCGACAGCTTGGGATTTTGGTATATCGCTAAAGAAAATGTGGCCAACACACATTTTAATACATAACACGCTTGGTTCTGCAGGATAATCTCCACGCATTAACACCACTTTATTTTGGAAGCGTAGTGCAATTGGCTGAAAGGGAAAAAAAGCTAATGAACGAGCAACATCATGGTCGCACGGCGTCGGTCACCACCGCTCAACTCAAGGCAGACTCCTGTCGGCCTGATGACGTTGAGTAGTCTGATTTTAGTCAATTGTAATCGGCCAGCATTTTTATGACACATAGAGGCTTATGACATTCATGAGTATGAGGTGTTTGTTATGTTGTGGAACAAAACGTGCAAATCTTGTGAACTCGCGTTCAAAGAAACGTTGACTTAGAGACGAGGGAATTTGACGGGAAAATACTTTTCCGGGTTTAAGGACTGCACCAGTCTATTGTAAGTGCCATTTAAATAAAACAGTGCCAGCCCCATGGTCATACATGTATGTAAGAATACTTTAAATACATCAGCACTATGGCCAAAGTTTGTTTTGCTTTCCCAAAATATATAAGGTTGTGGATTCAATCCTGAACGTTTTACATGCATTTAAAAAGGAATCAACCTTTTCTTTTTTTAAACTTTTTTTTAATAAAGGGTTTCCTTTAAAGTGGAAGCTGTTTGTTTTCCATTTCTGAAATCAAAGTGCCTTTTTGAGGCATTTTGATTTAATCTGACGGACAATGCTTACCAAGCTTTTCCCTACAGCCATTACAAAATATTGTTTATTAATGCCTCACAATGACATTGAGAAGAATCAAATATAAATTCCCAAAATGTGGATAAAAGACCCTTCTGAAGATTGAAAACATGTAAACTTACCACAGTATTGGCACAACATACAATTATGAATCTGTAAATGAGAATAATAGGGACAACCAGATGCAGAAACACACCTCTGTAATTCTTGGACTTTGGAAGTACACTTGGGGGAGAAAACCCTAAAAGTTATTCTTCCCTGTACCTGATCTGAAAATATTTACCCATATTACATAGATCTGTTGTATATGAGCACCATCTTATTCTCATCTGTTTTATAATACTGAACACAGCTGGCTGGTGGCACATGCAGTAGAGTAAATGTAAACTGAAAGGAATGCTTGGTGAGTGTGCTGATGATATCCATCACCGGTGAATATTTTTCAATCCATACAATCCTAAAGGGCTGTATGTCTGTTAGTGCTCACTGTGCCGCTGTTAGAGCAGCAAGTGAGGAACCCATCTTCATGCACATTTTTGTATATAACTGGTCAAATATAGCTCATGTGTTTAGCTGAAGGTAAGTTTGGAGAACTGTTAATGTTCCCCTTCATGTTTCTACTCATCACTGCCTGCTTTTATTGGGCCTTTGTGGCAAAACTTCATTTCAGTTTTGTTTTTTTTGCTTAGTTCATTTTTCATTCAGTGAGACAGCCATACTCCGAAACATCTTGTTCATGTGTATTGGTGGATGGATCTATAGTCTATCGTATAGTCGAACCGTCAAAGCCAAAAAAAGTGAAGGGGACGACCAGAGCCATTAACTGCACTTTAATTTCCTGTTTTTAAAGTGTGAGGAAGTGTGAATTAATGTCCCCAGATTTGTGGGATTGAACAAGCATAGACATTGAATGTTGTTATATATATTGTTTACATTTCTGTGCTTTTTATCCTCTCTGTTACGGGGTTTGTTTCCCCCCTTTTCTTAGCATTCTTTGTAGAGCTTTACATCCTGATAGAAGCCCCAGAGCAGATCACTAAAGCTCTGGATCTTTCTCAGAGTTCCTCCTCCCAGGAAATGCTGGCTTCAGTTTTAGTCCGCAGCTCCTGGTTCCTCCTGCAGAAAGAATTCCACCTATAGATCAATACTTTGTCTTATACATATCTTGTTGTCCTGTATCATACTGTGAGTGTGAATGTATTTCTTTATAGAATGTTACTGATAAATAAAAAAACCATTCAAAATCAATATTCACTTGGGTTCCTTTTTTATAACTCTTTAAAGTATGTGAAGGTTTAAAGTCTCTCCACCACTACACCATGTGCAAGATGTTCCCCTGGGTAGCACGGCTGTCTTTCTTTAATACCTTTACAAAATGATATGTACAGAAAGGAAGATGAAGGTCAAAGCAAATGTTTGTACTGACTGACGGTCGAACGGGGGGTGGGGGTGTGTGGGTGAAGGCGCCGCAGAGTACAGACTCTGTCGGGGGGAGGGGGGTAGGCCTGCTTCATTGAAATTTCCTATTCATGTTTTTTTTATTATTACTTTTTTAAATGCGTTCTGCAGAGAAGGGAGGCTGGCGTTGGTCACGGTTTGGAATGAGAAAAAACAGGACAGAGTAACACGGCGAATATCGCTCATATTTTTTTGCCCTTAGTCAAGGCGGCAGGTGTGCGTTGCTTAGGCAGCCGCCTAAGCTGTAAGGTGCTGCGGGAAACCCTGCACTATATAGACAAAAGTATTTGACCACCTACACATTATACCTACAGGAGCTTTTATGTCATCCCATTCCAAATTCTTAGGCCTTAATATGATGATGATGGACGAGAGCACCTGGCTCGCAATCTCTGTTCTAGTTCATCCTGAAGGTGTTCAGTGGGGTTGAGGTCAGGGCTCTGTGCGGGCCAGTCGAGTTCTTCCACGCCAAACTCATCCAGCCAGGCCTTTTATGAACCTTGCTTTGTGCACTGGGGCACATAAGGGGCGGGACATCTCTGAGCGGTTGACAAATTTAGAAAAGAGCAGGACAGCCAACCAATCAGAGCTGATTGGGCTCTGGTTTCAGACAGAGGGTGAAAAGAGGTGCTGCAGCACAGGCAGTAGGAGAAAAATATAGAGCTTTATGAACATTCAAGCATGGAAACATGTCACGGTAGAGACACAAAATACAAATATGAAACCTGTAAATGAGCATAACAGGTCCTCTTTAATATGAGCCCCTTCACCAGGGCCCAGTTACAGTATTCATGACCTTGTTTATAATCAAAGTGTCTTCTCATCTCCATCTTTAATTAATACTTTATTATTTTTATTACGTTCTATCTGTTGATAGAACTTCAGGCTTCAGCTCACCGTTGGTTATTTTTGTCATCGTTTTAAGATGAAACACGGAGAGCCCAGGAGCCGCCGCGCAGAGAAACAAGTCCCTCCATTTGTTTGGTCAGGTTCCAGAAACCTGAGCGATCTTTTAATCATGATATTTAAAAGTAAACTTTTAATATTTAAAACTAAACTTTTAAATATCATAAGATATGACCTTAAAAGCTGCTGCCTACAAGTTGGGATAAAACAGAACATTCGGAAAAATAAAACTTTTCTATGAAGACAGCACAATGCATTCCAAAATGCACCGAGGTGCTTCAGGTGAATCAGCCAGTCAGAGTGCAGCGGGATGGGGAAGGTGGTTGGACTGAGATGGAATTATGCTGCTGCGATAATTATAACACTATCTGCTGAAGAGGGCTTATGCAGAAAGAATCAGCTGCTGGAAGATGGAACAAACCTCCTAATTATTGATTAAGGGACGAACCCAAATAACGCAGAGAAATGAATACTTGAACTTTGTATTTAAAAACAACACCGTTTTACATAAATAACTGAACTAAAAAATAATAATGTTAGCATGCTTTTATTTAATAAAATAGGCAGAGCAGCTTGTTATAGAATAAGATACCCGCAGTAAAGCTTCTGCTTCAAAAACAATTATAGTGTTAACACTGACATGTGGTACAATTCCATTTTTTCCAGTTGATATTTTAATACATTAAATATAATCCTGTTCCTTAAACTGAAACAGAGGACATTTCAATTTGTAAGAAACAGCTCAACCAAAAAAAATACAGCAGACGTAACATTAAGGAAGCTAAGACAAAGTATGAAAAGGTCTGCTTACTATTTAAATAAAACAATAATACACATCTGTTGTTACTCATTCAGCATCTCGCCCTCAGTGGGACATTTTTCTCTAACACTTCAAGGCAGTTATGTTATGTTATCATATTAGCAGAGCCTCTATTAGCAGCTTGTTTCACTATCATTTTTTGGTTGAGTCACAAAGGATGCTAACTGTTGGCCTCTCTACAGCTTTATCAAATCAATCTGGGTTTAGTGTTCGATGTGAGGGGAAAGGCGTCTTTAAGCTCCTGCTGTCAGACATCTCAGACACATTTTATCTCCCAGAGACAATAGGACAAAACCGTGCACCACCATGTTTTCACCACTTATTTGTGTCTTTAAGCGATCAGATGCAGCGTATGATCCTTCAGCTTTCCATCAGAAGAACATCAACTATGCAAATCTCATCATTAAAAATGTTGCTATTCTGTCAGAAGTGAGGGTGAGTTCTAATCTGGGAGCAGACAGATGCTGGGCACACCCGTGTTTCGTGCATATATATCACTTTTCATGTTTTATTGTTGAGATTTTTACTCTAACAGAGCTGTCATAATATCCTGCCAGTTTTGGATGGTTGAAGACATGGAGAGTTTTCCATTCTCGTGTTCCCAGCAGGGGTCCCTTCTCTGCTTTCTAATATAGAGTTTCCACTGATCAGGAACAATAAATTGGCTCTTTGTTTATAGCACAATTTATTTTCAATATAGTTGGAGACTATCCACTCGCTAATTAGGCTGATGTCGTTATGCAAATCTCTTGGACATACATTTAGAAGTAAGGAGTAGTACTTGCAAAAAAAAGTGTTATTTATTATTAACTTTAGAGGAAGGGACAGCTTGAATCTTTTCAACAAGAGATTTGAATTTGAAAGCAATCTTGTGCATCTTGAAAAGCCGGCTGTCACATTTCTAAAGCCTGTAAGCCTCCTCTTCTTATTGCAGGGTTAGAGTAGAGAAGTCAGAGCAGCTTTTACGACATATTGAGTTGTGCAATTTCTCCTTCGCTGCTCCTTCTGCTTCAATAATGGACAAACTGTTGGGATTTGTATTTGTGGACTTCCAAACCAAGTAATCAAGATTTCAGTAATGCCTCATACACAGAGGTCAAAGGAGCCATAAGGCATTCTTAGGGAAATGAAAAAGTGTCCCTCTGGCAGCAATGCTCTCCTTCTTTCACTTAGTTATTTAAAAACATCAGATTTTAAAATATCTGGAAGAGTCTGAGGTTAAAACTTAATCCGCACATTCAAGAGAATATTCAAAATACTGAGAGGCTGGTCACATGTTTAACTCTTACATTGTGTCTGCTTCATGCAGGTACAGATGGGATCAACTCTGAGCAGACCAATCAGGAGGTCAGTGTTCTCACCCTCATCTCAACCGCAGAGGATCTGCAACCAGCCGCGGCGAAGGAGCACAAAGTGAGTAGAAGGAGCAACTGCGCACCAGGTGAATGGTCCGACAGCGACTTTGAGTCTGACCCTCCTTCGCCGAAGAGCAGTGAGGAAGAGGAGCCCGAGGAGGAAGAAGGCCTGAATAGTGAACATGGTGAAGACAATGAGCCAGAGAATTTAGGGCAGAGGCCTCTGTTGATGGACTCCGAAGAAGAGGGAGAGGAGGATGAAGACAAGCACAGCTCTGACTCAGATTTTGACCCTAGCAGGGTCAGGAGCCAATCAAAGAAAACCCCGGCCGGTAAAGCAGCTGTAGCGACCGCCAGTCCTAGGGAGACTTCTGCCATGACCCTGATCAGCCCTCTCGAGTCTCCGAGCGGAGTGAGAGCTGCTTCAGCTGAAGACTCTGTGGATGTTTTTGGTGCTGTGCCCTTCCTTGGAGGAACCTCGCCTGTCGGACCTACAGAGAACTCGGACATCTTTGCTAAAGCACCTTTCAGGCAAGTTAGCAACGAGCAGCTAACTAGGGACGAGTTCGATGTTTTTACCAAAGCGCCATTCAACCGGAACCTCTCCAAGTCGGGCAAGAGCGGCAATGATCTCTCCATTTCCCCTGAGCCCATTGACATCTTTGGCTTCTCTCCCTTCGAGCCAGGTCCCGTCGCACCGTTACCCACGACATCCAGAAGTGCAGAAGATATCTTCCATCCGTCTTTTGAGGAGTCGGCCAGCCCTCAGCAGCAGAGGCTGAAGCAGCGCAGTCTCCAGAAGCTGTCATCACGGCAGAGAAAAAACAAGCAGGAAATCACAACAGGCGGCAGCATCGGCAAACGCCACCACGGTACGCCAACTGGAAGTCGCAAGGGCAACAAGCCGACTTACCGCACACCTGAGCGAGTCCGCAGACACAAGAAGGTCGGCAGCAGAGACTCGCAGAGCAGCAACGAGTTCCTCAGCACCTCCGACTCTAAGGAGAACATCAGTGTTGATATAACCATGGCAGAGGAGAAGGACAAAGGAGCTTCTCTCCCCGTAGACGAGGCTCTTTTGGACCCTTTTGGAGCCAAGCCTTTCCATCCGCAGGACGGCAGTCGGCACAGCCAGTATCAAGGACTCGCTGACAGCATAGGCGACATGGGCCCAGCCAATAGTAAGTCCTGGACTGGCTCCCTTTACGACGCTCTTGGAGACAGCAGCATGGATGATTTCGGGGCGGTGCCCTTCACAGAAATGGTCGTCCACAGTGGACCTGAGGAGCAACCGCCCTCACAGCCGCTGGACCTCGACCCGTTTGGAGCTGCACCTTTTCCAACGAAGCAGTGACTTCCCAACCTGCCAGCGGCTGTTAATAACACCTGAGCACTTTCTCTTTTCTTTCTTTGGAATATCTTCAATCAGTCCTGAAACGACAAGCTAACAAATGATTTTTTTTAAAGAACATTTTAATGCATCTCTCTATTTGAATAACAAAAGTCCTGTGGAGTGCAAGAGATGTTACCACATATCTTTCAGCTGTACCTGTTTGCTGAGAAGCCTTCTATGCTGCATCCTAACACTTTTGAAGACGTTTGAAGTGGAGCAGAAAACCCACTCGGAAGTCGCACTGTGATCAAAAGCTTAACTCGCTGCAGAAAGCTCTTTATGGCTTGCCTTCTCATCTACCAGTTTTATTTTTTAGCACCTCGTAGCCTTACCTGAGCTAGGCTCTGCCTTGCTGCACAGTACCTCGGAAACCACGACACAGACAGCCCACGTTGGCCTTTTTGTCGCTTGGATTCTTCGGGAATGACCTAACCACTTTTTGTTTCATTCTTATTAGATCTTTCTCTATGCATAATGTATCTGTAGTCTTCACACAGCAATGTGAAGCTGTCATCTTTGTTGAATTACACTTTCCATCCTAGAGGGTATCAAATGTTATTGTACTTCCCTAAAATGCTAATCGAATCAGGTATACATTTTGGCTCTTAACTGGTTTATCTTTTCCCTAACCGTAAACATTGAAGTACTGTTCATTTTACATGTTTATTCTATAACTCAACCTATTTTGTTAAAAAATAAGAATTAATAAAACACAAACAAATTAGATCACTGTTCTTAGAACCCTTTTAAAAACCCACAAGGTGTACCTCCATTATCTCAGAAAAACTTCTAACATTGAAACCCATAATGTGATCAGAAAAATAAATGCTCAAGAATGAAAACATACTATAAGGTTTGTTATTGTTCACAAATCATATGAAAAGACCAAAACCAACGACGTGTAAATCCGTCTGTCAATACAATCTGTCCGTGGCTCTCAAACCCACGCTCCATCTGTAAATCTACAGTCAAGAGACCCTTAGCTTAGCTTAGTATAAACACTGGTAAAAGTGAAAATCGCTAGCTTGACTTTGTCCAACTCTACCAAAATGTGCCTACCAACATATATAAAGCTTAATGATTTAATACTAAAAGTTTGTGGGTTTTTCATATTTTTTTACAGGACGTTATGTACGACACTATTTCTTGAACTGTAGCAGTGACGTCCTCGGGTCCCAGTGGTTTCTGTGAAACCTCAAGGTGACGAAAAGACTAGAGAACGTGATGGTAGGAAGACTTAGCTACCTTGAGACCAAGCCAGGCTAGCTTTTCTTTCCGTATCAGTCTTTATGCTAAGCTAATCTGCCTCTGCTTTTTATTGAAATCTAGCTATGTGTGAGGTATCATCAATCCCCCCATCAAACTCAGAGCGAAAACGATAGCATTTTATATAGATGTATTTCATTTCAAGCAGCAGATAAATACACATTTTGTGCCGCAGAACACTGTGTGTTCAGGCAGCATGACTTATTTCTAGCAAACTTATGAGCACCACTCTGGTATTCACAAGTTTAAAAGTGATTCTTTTAAATCAAGGCCTGATGTATCGGATCAGTGACTCATTTTGGTCTTTTCATGTTATTTGTTGACCATAACAAGTAATAGTGCATGTCTTTCTGCAAAATATCCATTTGCGTATTCATAAAGGGAAACACATTAATACCGAGATATCTGTAGTGTGTATTCAAGTCGTTTGTACAGATGCACGTGTCGGCGCTGAACTCTTCCATGAACTCGTTCTGTGTGCTCTCCATGACGGCCTTTAATGCTGCTTCACCTTCACAACCTTTGGCTCATTGAATTCAACCCGCAGGTTGCCGTGTTTGACCAGTGGAACCATTTGATACAACTACTTTCCAGCTTTCATTTTTTTCACAAGGGTATCTCTGATATTGTATTTATCATGCTTTACTGCGGTTTGATGCAATAAAAAAAAGTGAACAACGTTATCTCAGTGAGGCTTGAAGTGGATCCTTAAAGAAGAATTTCAAACAAAGACGTTTTACACTTTCAAACATTTTATTTAGAGTTAAGTTCAGCAGTTTGATATGAAAAGTCAAGGTAGAAAAGTTCTTCTGCTACAAAATGAGTCTAAGAGCCTTTCAAATCAAAGACAAAATGTTCCAGAGAAACCACGCAAGAGCAGGTCCATAATGAATAATTTAAACACAGAACTTCTTAAAAACATTAACCATCACAAAAAATGACTTTGATTCCTAAATTGAATTGTTAACATTTAACTGGACTATAGTGATTAAATACCATGTTTCAAACACTAAGACTCACGCTGACAAAGCTGTTACGTTTGAAAGGATTGACATTTTGATCATTTCTCTCTAGGTGACTTTTATCCAACATGGATTTTCAGAATCTTTAGAATCTAGCCATTTTACATTGCACATTACCCTGAATACGCCAGAGAAAAGGTTATTGTGTCAGAAAAAAACACTGTGGGTAATGACAGTTCAGGAAGAAAAAGCTTTTTTCAAACACAAAGTCGTACTATTCAAATGACAAATGTACTAACAATGCTACACATTGTAGATTAAAGTTGCAGTTGCAATATGAACTGCAATGCATGTGGATACAGATATTTAACATTTAACATCAGTGCTTGAATCCATAAAAACAAAACTCCCAAAGTACAAAGTAATTAAAATAATAACTTAAATTAGTATGTCTGACTTCTGTAGAAAACATTATTTTAAACGTTATGGATGTTTATTTATATCTATCAGTTCACTTGAAAGATCTTTAGAATCCACTAAAAAAGTCTCACTATCAGAGAGGATAGAGCTCCGTTTAACACCCAAAACTGACCACTCTGTTCTAATAAGCCTCAGCTGTTTTTCTTTTATAATAATACAATAAAGATGTGAGGGAGAAATGTTAGAATAAACCAATACTTTTATCTGGTGGGTGATTGGGTATTCTGCTCATTTGTTTAATAACCTTGGCTTAAACACTTTAAGATAACATTCCAGTAGTCAACATAAATGTCAGTTTAAAAACTAAAGCTATACATTCACCTACAATAAATACTTTAAATCCAGAGACCCGGCACTGACACATCTGCAGTTTATGATTGTTTGTAGTAGCTGTTCATAGAGTAAGTCTATGTGCAGTCCTGGGACTCAAACAGCTGATTGTCCCACACAGCGGTGAGAAACAGCGATGATGCACACTGAAGGACAACATGAGCACACCCTGACACACACTGATGAAGAGAACATGTGTCTTTGGTTTTCTAACCAAACATGAATTAATAAGTAATTAGTTTGATTGAAACAGCCAGAACAAGATGTTTTGAAAGCATCCTCAAACGGAAATATACTCAGAATAGTTTTGGGGCGCAAAATGCTTTTGAGAATCACTGGCTTACAAATCTTTAAAAATAGGTGATTCATTTTAAAAGTTGGGCAAAGAAAAAGGAAAAAGGAAATGCTACTTAAGCTTGCCACCTTAATGATTTAAAGCTGCTTTTGTAGATTGACACACGGTTTGGTGGTGATAAAGTGGTAAGAAATGAAGCTACATCCTGCAGAGGTCCTGCCCTATGAACACACACTGTGCCCTTCTATCCTTAAGGGAGCCCCCTCTGATGTTTCCTCCACAGGCAGGGGGCCGACACACTGACAGGTAAGAGCGTGTGCATCTGTGAGGACACTGAGATGGACTGAAGGCCTGTCTCTGGGGTCTCCCATCTGAGCGTGCTGGAATACGCTGCAGCCGTTCAGCAACTGAAAGAAAGGAAAGGTTTGCTAAAGAATGAAGTGATCATAGTATATTTCCATAATGCATAGAGTTTAAAACTGTTGGTGTGGGGTTTTTCTTTTTAAACATACCTTACTATGTGTTTTTTTAACATCTATTTTTTTATATGTTATGTGGATATTTATGAAAAAATCCCAGAACAGCATATCAAATAAAACTGAGTATAGTATGTCATGAAAAAGAGAGTATAGTATGCAGTAAAGCTAAAAAGGTAATAGTATAGTGTTTCCAAAAGACACTCTTGCCATTGTGACCCAGACTCGTTTCCACAGGGAATATATGACTCGTATAACTGTGAAGACCCAGTGGACACCCTGTTGAAACAATAATACTTAAAATGTAATAGAAATGCTTACAGTTAAACATAGTCAGATATCCCATTGTGCACAGCGGCATCCTAGGCGTGGTGGGGGGCGCCCGGGCAGGGCTCGCTGTGTCTGTACGCCATGATGAAACAGGACGACTGGTGCCACCAGTAGAACATCAGCACCAGCAGCAGGTGCCACACCTGGTGGCTGGAGCCCAGGTAGTTGAGCTGACCTGCAGCAACATCACAGACAAGGAGAAGAGGAATTAGGAAACAAAACTGGGCTTGCAATTTTAATTTAGCTACAAATAACTGTCAGCCACAGAGGTACTTGATAGCTACTGAAATTGATAGCTTTGCAGACTAAATAACTCAGCTTATAGAGGACATGGTTTTTGTCTCTCCTGGGACATGTCTCCATGCTTTAATGTTCAAAAGCTCTTTATTGTTCTCATACTGCCTGTTCTGCAGCACCTCTTTTCACCCTCTGTCTGAAACCAGAGCTCAGTCTGCTCTGATGGGTTAGCTGGCCGGTTGTGTTGTGATTGGTCAACCGCTTAGAGATGTCCCGCCCCTTAACCTATCATCTACAATGTTTTGGAGCGCTAACAAATAGAAGCTCAAGTGTTACAAAGAGATGTCACTATATTATGGGAGTAAACAAAGGAGTCAAGTGGAGGTGTTTCAGGCACTGTGGGGGGCGTGTGTGGGAGAGAAACCCCCTCTTGAGGAAGCTTTGCCATTTATTTATTATTTTACATGCACGAAAACCTATATAAACACAATACAGGAGGGAACACCCCAAAAAGCACAAGAGGGACGCTTTAAGATCATGATTTGATCATAAGTCTGATTTGCACAACACATGATGTACAAAAGGATGTTTTTCATCTACTTTGTGAAACTTTTTTGGAAACAACATGACAGATGATAGAGCCACACACTCAAGCACTCTCACCTGGGAAGTAGCGTTCAGGAACTTTTGAAACGTAGAAAATTAGTGCTAATGCAGCGATGAAGTACATCCCCAGGATCCGAGGAACAAAAGCCTGAAGGGGAGAAATATTCCTTTAACTAAGGTGTGGACAAAACTGAATAACTGTCTAAATATCTCAGCAGGACTCGACTGAACGCGACTATATTTAAAAACAGTTACACAATCACAGACATTTGAAATGTAAAGCAAAACAAATAATAGATTGGACTTTTTGAGTGTTCACACATTTAATTTCAAAAACAGAAGACATCATGGTGACCGTGCTCACCTGGACCAGCTCGGAGGAGAAGCCCCCGGTGAGGCAGATCCAGTGGAGGGTGGGGATGAGGCCGTACCCCGCCACCAGGCAGAAGATGAGCGAGCGCATCTGCTTCCACTGCTTGCTGAGGTAATGGGGGTGTATCTGAGCGAAGAACACGGCCACGATCATGGCCAGCACCGTCACCAGGTACACCTGCCGCCAGTACTGCAGGGACAGGGAGGTCAAAGGTCAAATCACACCTTCCATACACATGAACATATGCACAAGTCCTGTGGATCATTACGTCCTTCATACATTCCAATAAAATAACATAAAAACCTCAACAAATTCATAGAAAACTCATAGTAACCAATCAGAAAATATTATAAAACAGTGATTAATTCAAGCAATATTTTAAAATGTCATAGAAAAAACAATAATATAGTATGTAATGGAAAAGCTCACAAAAGAAAGAAAATATAATAGTGTGTTAAAAATAGTAATTGTATACTATTGATCAAAATGTTCATAAAGACGTAACGGTAAAGTATGCCATAAATACATTTAATAAAAGGATGCCTTTATGTCATTAAAAATAAAGAGAGTCATAAAAATAGATAGCAAAATTGTATAACATGCCAGGATTTCAAATGTATGAATAAATAAACAGACAGTTTAATATGTCATGAAAAACTCACTGTAGCATATGCCATAAAAATACACTTCAAAGTCTTAATGTGGTCTTCCGTGTAAAACGTGGTAGTATAATGTGCAACGAAAAGGTCATGGTCATCATGAAGCATTCATAACATAATATTGGTAGTGTTGCAGACATCAGGTTTTTAAAAGGCAACCTGAAACAGTCACTGGAGGACAGCAAAAGACTAACAAGCAGCAAAAGAACAGAAACGGCCAGCAGGATCATAAGTGACAATAAACGTGTATCCGTGTTGAATACAACATTGTGGATATGCAGCTGATTCTGTCCTGCCCTGGCTTGTGTGCCAACGTCACGGAGGACCCTCATCACAGGTTTCAACAGCTGTATTCCAGACAGCTTAAAGAGGCCCTATTCTGATTTTTGAGATGTTCATTTCCTGTAGTGTGTTATACAGGTTTGTGTGCATGTTAATGGTCTGCAAAGGCTCAAATCCCCAAGTTCCTTCCAAAGGGAGTTTCTCTTCTACACACTCCCCCCTGCCTGAAACGCCTCCACTGGACTCCTTTGTTTATTTCCGTGACAAAGTGACATCGCTATGTAACACTTGCACTTCTATGGAATAGCGCTCCAACGCATTGTATGTGATAGGCTAAGGCGAGAGGCATCTCTAAGTGGTTGCCCAATCACAACAGAGCCGGCCAACTAACCAATCAGAGCAGACTGGGCTCTGGTTTCAGACAGAGGGTGAAAAGAGGTGCTGCAGCACAGGCAGTATGAGAGAAATAAAGAGCTTTTGGAACATTAAAGCATGGAGACATGTCCCAGGAGAGGCTCAAAACACAACTACGAGAACTGAAAATTAGAATAAGAGGGCCCCTTTAAAAGCTTTAGGGTTTACAATATTCACAAAGATTTCGTTTATTTTGACTAATGCATTCATGAAAACATTTGATGGTTTTTTCAACTTTTCTCCTTTGCACTGAATCTTGAGTTGTCAGTGTTATAATTTACCAAACAAAAACATCCATATGCTGGCTAGCTTGAGTTTCTTAAATCTCATAAAACATTAAATAAATATATATATTTCAATTTAAAGACTTCCCCTCGGGCTTCGGGAACTTGTGAAGACAATTTCCTGATCATTAATCGACTGAATATATAGACAGATTAATCAAAGACTAACACAATTGTTTGTTGTTTTTCTATGTTTGAATTCCTTTGGTTATTTTCCCTCTTTTTATTTTTGAATATAAACCTCAGTCCGTCTGATCTCCACTAATTTAAGTGTGGGTCAATTTTATTTACAAGGCATGATGATATAACAAAGTTCCTTGATAAAACTGAGAAGATCTATGTACGTATGTGCTAAAAAACTAAAAAGGTCTCTAACATTAACCATACTTATGATAACAGTCCTCAGTGTTTCTTAAAACTTCTATAAGTAACTGCACAGTCTGGAAAGCTTCGGCTCGGTCCCTTCTGTCCATTTGTGTGGATGTAGGCCTCCGTCCAGTCACACATCCTCATGTGACGAGTCCTGCTGAATTTCACAGTGAATAAATTTGCACCAGGAACAAGGCCCCGCTCTGCTCAAGCCAAATTTCTTAAGCTTTTCTCCTGAACAGACACCGTGTTCTCCTCTCCAAATCTGCATTTCTAAAACACTGTGATGAGACGAGAGTTTCACTGGCTAAATATAAAATTTAAAAAATTCTGTAGGGACTTGGCTTGCCACAGGAGTGGAGCCACCCAGAAACGGAGCCCCAGTCTTGGCAAGGACGGGGAGGGGCCCTTTAGCTGAGACGGCTCCCAGACTTGCGAACGTCATATGGTGGGGAACAGGAGTGACGGACCGCTCCGTGAACGCAGCCATCTGGTTTGGGCTGGAGCAGATTTCAGCTGCGTTCTGGGGGCAAAATAACCCGGCGCTTCCAATATGCGGGGGAAAGCGAGCAGTAAGGAGCACAGCCAAGTACTTCAGGAGTAAAAAAAAAAAAAGAATTAATCAAATAAATTAAAAGAGAAGCAACCAGGAAAGGAAAAACATGGTGGTGGGCGGCTGTCATCAGAGGCTGCTTTCCAAACGGAGAGCGCAGCTAAGGTGTTATGTTGCTTATTCACCAGAACAATGAGTCAATCACACACTGCAGCTCTGCTCAGCTTCACTCAAGACCTGCTTCTGAAGCCCAGGACGCTGAGCTCAGAGTCTCATTGGAGGACGGTGGTTACACGTTAAAGTGATGATTCGTGCAGTGGCGCTCACACATTAACACTCAGATGTTAGCTCTGAAGGGGCCCTATTATGCTTTTGGGGGATTTCCCTTTCCTGTAGTGTGTTATTTCCTTTTTGGTGCATGTAAATGGTCTGCAAAGGCTAAAATCCCAAAGTTCCCTCCAGTTTCTCTCCCACACACCTCTGCCTGAAATTCCTTTATCTGACTCCTTTATTTACTTCTGTAACATAATGACATCACTTTTTAACACTCACACTTCTATTGGCTACAGCTCCATCACATTGTACGTGACTAATCACAACAGAGCCGGCAAGCTAACCAATCAGAGCAGACTGGGCTCTGGTTTCAGACAGAGGGTGAAAAGAGGTGCCGCAGCACAGGCAGTATGAGAAAAATAAAGAGCTTTATGAACATTAAAGCATGGAGACATGTCCCAGTAGAGACAGGAAATACTAATATGAACCTGAAAATGTGCATTTTAGGGCCCCTTTTAATTCGCAGGCAGTGAGTGTGGACTCAATTCTCAACTCCAGTTAACATAAAAATGTATCTTTCAAAAGACTGTGACCACCACACATGCAACTCATCCACTGGGAAGGCAACACTTCTTCTGAGACTGTGGACATTTGGAAATGTCATGATAGTAATAACTACAAGTCCCTAAGCCAGAAAATGTCATCGTTTTTGCAAATATTTTGGCAGTCAGAAACAGAGACACCTGGTAAAGTTGATCATGGTATACATCTTTAAAGCATGTGCTGATAATATCTGGGATTATTGAATGTACGTTGTCGTCAGTCACTTAATCTTTCAGGGTTTAATATTATTGTGTTTATATACATTTTTTATTTTATTTCTAGAATGGAACAGCGGTTCAAAAACAACTGGTCACAAATCCCAAATGTAACAAAATATTCTGAATGATTTGTGTTTAGATATATTTAATGTGCTTTACCATTTGTTTACATTTAAGTATACTGTGAATCTTTTCTTGTATTCCTGTGCCACTTCAATCACCTTGTAAGAAAACAATAAAGTGTGCTGAGTTATGAGGTAGCTGCTGACCGATCATTTTTACCACCTAATGCTGTCAATAATAGAGCAATAAATAAATAAATCTGCATGCAGATATTGAATACAAATCAAGGATAACAAGTCAAAGTAAAAACAGAGATGTGGGGGCTGAGGGTGAACTCACATTATTGCAGTAGAAGGTGTAGAAGACTCCAGGTACATAGCAGCCCAGGATGCCGATGGAGACTCCGGCGTAGTCCAGCGCCATCCAGCGGCGGCTGGTCTTCTCCGAGCGATGGCAACAGAACAGGTGATAACCCACCGAGCACAGCATACACAGCTGAGGATGGTGGGACAGCAAGGGGAGAGTCAGCGGTATGAACAGCAAGATAACAAGTAGGCAAATATTATGATTTTAAAAGAGGTGTCTTAGACACTTTCATTCCAAAATCCTGCCTTTTTTCGGGGGGGGGGCATTAAGACTCTGGTTTAATGCCCGGTCCAGCCAACTGCTGGATGGGTTGTATTTCATTTAAGGAAAGAACTGCCAATATTTTGGATATGTTCTGATGTCCTTCTGTAAGCACTCCATTAAGGTAACACCATGCAATTGTCACATTTTCAGTTTCCAGGATTTTGGGCTAAGTGAATCCCCACATTGCTCAACATAAAGATAAACCTTGTTGTCAAAGCTTGACCTAAAAACACACCTGAAATAGATTTGAATCCTTATTTATTTTTACATAAAGGAATGCTACAATTTGATCAAATGGAGGTGTTTCAGGCAGGGTGGGAGAAAAACTCCTTCTGGATGGAACTTTGGGGTTTTAGCCCTTGCATACCATTTACATGCACAAAAAAAAAGCACATTAGGGCCTCTTTAACTGAAGCACAGCCTTACAGTAATAAGGCGACATCTTATAAAACTACCCTCAGAATGGCAAAGGAGAAATAAAAGCTCCGTCCTGTACCTGGAAGCAGAAGATTCCGATGGAGTAGATGACGTAGTCCTCTTTGGAGGCGCCGATGGCCGGCAGCACTGAGGCCATGTTGTACACGCCGACAAAGAAGAAGAGCAGGAAGCCCAACAGATGGCTCCAGATATTCCCCGTCTCATTTGACAGAATGAAGAGGCTGCACAGATATATAAACAGATAAATCAGATTAAAAAAATATTGCATTCTAAAATAATATTTTACTACAGCTTGAGACCTGTAATGACAAGCAACACACAACATCCATCCATCCTTCTTCTACCGCTTATCTGAATTTGGGTCGCACACACAACATGCAATAAGAAAAGCTTTGGATTCCAGAAGGTTTATCATTTGGAATACTTTTTTGTATTTAGCTGCAAAACTTATGTGGCTTCATATAATCCACTCATCTAAAACAATGACTTTGTCAGTGGCTAAAAAAAGCCATTTAGTAGGCACATGATACAACTTATCCATGGGCTATTTTTGCAGAAGCATTTATAAAGAACAGGCACCAAAACCAAGGTGGAACCCTGCAGTCGCTATGGCCATGGAGAAATAACAACTTTTCCCCTACACAGTTTTGAGGAAATGCTTGGTTTGTAAATGTATGATTATTCCAACTCTGTTTTTCTGTTTGAGTGTGGTCTTAGATAATGTTAGAAACTAAACTAACCAATGATTGAAAATTCCCTGTGTCCCTCAGTCTGACTTCCCAGAGCAGCGGTCAGCAGAAAAACATTTCCTCCTTTAAGGATTAATGAGGTAATTCAATTAGATCGTAACTTATCCGAAAAATTCTCATGCAACATGATTGATCATCATGTTAGCCATGAGACACTATGCACCCATGAGACAGCTTTTGAGTCTGAACACTGTCTTGTATTCTTCACCTTGCTGATCGCCCCGCTTTATTCTTTGCTTCTCACCTTTTGATGCACAGCCTGGAGGGCAGGTAGGCTCTGTATCCATCTGTGATGTAAGGGTTCTCCCTCAAAAACACTGGGATCTGTTCATAGGTGTACAGCCTGATACCGCGGGGGTACCAGCACGGGCCAGTACTGATAACTTCCCAGCTCAATGTAGTGTGCCGTCTGGGCGCTCTTTTGTGGTTTCTGAGGCATAGCTGCAGTCTGACCTGAAGCTGAGAACAAAAAGTCCAGATCCAATTAAAGCAGCATCTTACCTCACAAGTCTTATTAGACATTATAGCCTGGCTGAACAGTTAAACACTGTTACAGTTTGTCTATCAACCAGTGAACGGTGAACAATATGTTTCTACTGTTAAGAAAGAAGACATGACTTGCTTGTTAAAATCCAATGATATCACCATTTCAAGAGGAATAGGAAAAAAGCATCATGGAAAAGCAGGTTCTCTATTATCTGTATGAAATAAACTACATGAGCTGACAGTAATTGGCTGACCGGCTTGTCTATCATGTCATCTCATTTTACCTGGTAATTATACCAACCTTGTTTTTTCTGCTCCAATTGTTTTGAGAAAAACTAATTCCAGTCTCTGTTCAGAAATATGTCAATTGTAGGCCTTGCATGTTAGCAAACGATCCCCTCCAGAACATGGCTCAAGAGTTTTATCCCAGGTTACAAAACAGTAATCCAATTAGCATCAAATATTCAAGGCACAACGTATTATTATCACGTTTACATATCTAGAAACGATGCAGTCTTTTTCAATAGTGTTGTGGCAAGCTTTGTATCACCTGTAACAGAAGTGATTTTGTTGACATAACGTGCCTGCTTGGTAACTTATTATAAGCCGATTATGACCAAAGACGTAACTGTAAAATAAAGAATTGTAAATGAATCCCTAGGTGGTAAATAATATTGTTGTCAACCAAGTCAATTTTGAAATAACATAATTTCCTAAGCACTTTGGCGGCTAGTGGTTAATCACTGCATAGCTTTAGTCTGTCTGAACAGGCTATCAGAGGCTAGCTTACATGTCGCTTTGTTTAGAGACATTACATTAAAAACAAACTCACCTTTCAGTTTTGTATATGTGCAGTTGGTTCCATTTTGGGGTTTATAGTACGTACTACGCATTTGTCTACGTATGTGAACATTAAGATTAAAACAACGCAGTGTATATTAAAGTTCCTGCTACAACATCTTCCAAATCACCAGATACGTCATCAGCAACGGACCCCTCTAACGTGCCCGAAGACTGCCTGAGTAAAAAACAAAGCTATCGCTGTAGCACGAAGAGTAACAGCAATTTATCGTTATATTATTTCAACTGTTGATGAGTGTGGAGGACCGATCCTGCCAAAACCCAAACAAAATTCATAAATAAGAAAACTCAAAATAAATAAAAAAAAAGTGCCATACCCAAGTATAGATTTCCTTTTAATTAGTTGTTTCATTAAGGTTTAAATGGATCCATTAATTTTAACATTCATTATTTATTTATTTTTAATTAAAGTTGTTATTAAGATGTACAGCCACTTTCCTGGTATAATTACAATTAAATGTTACACAAAACACCTTTAACACTATTTAAATAGGAAATGCATTCGTCGTACAGCTGTCATGAATGGGGAAATTATACTTATGAACCAAAACCAGTTATTGGACCAGACGTTTAACATTCGTATTTCCTCTGTAAAGCTTGGCTATGGTTAAATATAGTCTAAAGTTGGTCTATGGGCTTTTGGAACGAGCCTCAAGTGTTTTTATTATTATTATTTTTTTATGAGGAACTTCCTTTTCTAAGCCCCAGCTGTTTGATGGGACGCAAATTATGCAATTTTGAAATGAAAAGGGGTTTTTCCTCTTAATTTTCGCCCCAATGCCTTGCAATTCATCTTTAATCCTGCATTAACTTTTCAAATGGTTCTTTTCAAAAAAGTTTACATTTAATAAACAACTCAAGATGCTCTTTAAATGTAGGCCATTGAGTACAGCTCTCAGTCTCCTGGCTGTCATCCCGCTGCACTGTGTGACTGTGTAACATCCTCCTGTCGCTAACTGTCATCCAGAATCCTCGTCAGAGCGAGCGTTGGCCACAGTACTCTCAGGTGTGAGAGATGTTGGAGGATTCCCTCAGGAGGGAAGTCACACTCAGTCCTCCCTCTGCCGTTTACACCTCTCTTTAATTGCCTCATTCTCAACTGGAAGTGTGTTCTTCATTATCACGTCTAATACACCTCTCAGCACATTGAATCTGGCGAATTGTCAGCTGCCAAGTAAAGATAGTAACTCGTTCATGCAAGGGCAAACAACACAAAACTCCTGCTGCTGCAGTCACTGCTCAGTTATTAATTGATTTTGCAGGCTTACAGTTGGCAGTTGGCCCAAATGTTCCACTTTGTACACACTGACTTGTTGATTTTGGTCCTGGCAGTAAATTAAATTAAAGGATAATTCAAGTTTATCACAATTCTTTTCAAGTATCCCTTCCATTATGATATTAAAACTTGGTTAGCTACGATTGGAAAAGCAGACACAAGAAGCAAATTTTTTTTTTTTAAATCAACTGAAACACCAAGCACAATCTTGCCAACTCCTCAATAAAAGTAGCATGTGCCTCTAGCTAGATAAATTGCAAAATCTATCAACACAATTGTCAAGTTGGCAACATGAACAGCCCGTCTTTAGGCCTCTCTCCAAACTCACTTGCACCTTATCATTTCAAAAGTACTCAAACAACTTACATGACTTTCATGCTGTCATGCTAGTAGCTTGTGGAAGACTGGTGACACGAAATGAGTGCACGGGCAGTTTGCTTACAGCCCATCATATCGTTTTGTCTGCGATGCATGAATTAATTGGATGAACTTACTTAAGACAAGAGACAACCACCGATAAGTATGTTTTATTTCTTTTTAAAATATTTGGATTCGTTGATTGTTGACTGAATTTAAAGTGTAGACTATTTCCAGTCTACCCATAATATGTACTGTATTGTATGTAATCTTGACTTGATTACATACAAAACATATTCTGTGCAAGAAAGAGAATACCCATATTCATGTTCAACATTTCCTTTCAAATATGAACCAGAAGATTAGTTGTTAAAAAGGAAATGGTTTATCGGAGAGTTTGATGGTGTTGCCTTTAAAGCCATGGAAACCAAACATAGTACATTCATGACAGAGGACACACCTCTCCCATGCACTGTGGTGTTTCATTAAACAAAAAAAACTCCCTGTCTCCTGCCCCACCACCTTCTTCCTGACTCTTCACTGATTCATTGTGACAATCTGTCGTTGGCACTTTTTTATCTTCTCAATCCTTGCCTTTGCTTTCTGTCCTCCATTTTTCTGTAAAACTGAACATCAATGTAATTGTGCAAAGAGCGGCGTGTAATGGGACATGAAATGAAGCTGCTCCTACTTATACTCTGAATGTTACTTATGAAAAGCATGAGATGATTTGTGTTTTGGCCATTACTACAGTGTTGAAATATCACTTTTGTGTTGGTCAGTGCTGAAAATGATCCATGTTGTGGCTGACTTGGGATATACTCCTTTGAAAAATGGGTGCGTCCTTCAGTGATTTGTGCAATAAAAAAGCACAACATTACACCTTAATTGAGGGGGCCTACACTGTCTTGGCAAGTGAAAGTCTCTCCTTTCCAAGCAATGTGCTGTTAGAGTGGTTTGAATAGAGACAGACAGACAGCCCCCAGGCCACCAATGTCCTTTGGGAGTGTCAGGGTCGTCAAAGACACACAAGGCTACACTGGTGTGTTTCTGCCTGACTCTCGCACTTAAATGGCTCATTACTTTAGAGTAAAAAACATTAGATGTTATAACTCTTTAACTTATGTTAAACGAATGCTAAATTGACTATATGTTACTGCGCAGAGGACAAATTAACAATTCATGACACGTTTCCCACTGAATCCATCCTCAGGCCCCTCGCTATGTGAACCTCAGCTTCCACCATTTCCTCTCCCACCTGCCCCATCATGGAAAACAACTTCGATAAAAGCTCTCATCTCGGGGCTAGAATCTGTATTTTTCTCTCAAAACCCTAAACACAAAGCTCTCAGGCATCACAGGCTTCAAAAGCAGGGCCCGCCAAATGTTAGCCCGCCTGCCGTGCCAAGACTAGACAGGCCCTTTGCAAAGCTAACACGGCCTTGCGGCGGCTTGTGCTCGTCAGCGGCCGGCTGGTCTCATTGGCTTTATTTATAGTCGGCGCCACAAGACATCTGCTGGAGACGAGACTCTGTCCTCTGTGTCCACATAGCACCGCACAGAGGGAGCTTGTCAACGCTTTTTCGAAAGGCAAAGTGTTTGCGAGGACCCCGGTCAGAGGAGAGGAGAGACGGCTGCAACCTTCCTCTAATAGGACGGGTGTCCCCTCCGATTGCTTTCTCTGCAGCTCTGATTAACGAGACCGGAAGACAGAGGGAGGCTTCACAGTTTGTCGTGTCTCGTGTTAGCCGATGTTTACTTGATCTGAGAGCTGTTGTTTGTTTGGTGTGTTCAGTCTGGTCGTCGCTCGCCACTATTTTGGGACCCTGACACTTGGATGCAGCTCGGCAGTCGTTTGATGCGGCCTTGCCTTATCCTCCCCCTCCTCCTCCGTGTCACACAGAGTTTTTCACTCTCCCCCATCCTCTCCTCTTCACATCGAGGACGTCTGGATGTCTCTGGCTGACCGTGCTTTAGGCCTTGACACAAAGTGTCGGGGACAGCTCTTTGCTCTTCCCACAGAGTGGGGGGTGAAGTCAGACTGCCACAGAGAGAGTGTGAAAATACTCTGTTCACATGTTCCTGAAAAGAAGCAACCTGAGAAAGCCGACGTTACAAAAAGTGGGTCAAAATAATAGAAATCATAAAAAATGGTTTATCTTTTCTACAGACTGTGCACACTAAATATAATACGTGAGAGTCAAAAGCAGGTTTTCAGTTTTGCATTGTAATAAAGTAGTTGTACACTGGTGAAACATTTATTTCATGAAAGATGTTTATCCCTGTTTTAACCCAGGCTTCCCTAAATGTCAAAAGAAATCTGCCATGGAATCTCATTAGTCTTTCTGATCTGAAACCTTGATAGGTTTCCTGATGAGCCCCTTCTTTAAGTTCTCCCAGGACTCATTCATGAAGCTTAGACCCAATCCTGTAGTGTGTTTTACAGGTTTCTGTGCACGTAAATGGTCTGCACAGGCTAAAATCCCAAAGTAAAAAAACTCCCCCCTGCCTGAAAAGCCTCCATTGGACTCCTTTGGTTTCTTCCGGAACATAGTGACATCACTCTGTAACGCTCGTCTTTCTATTGGCTAGTACTTCAATATGATCGGCTAAGAGGTGGGACTCTAAGCGGTTGACCAATGACACCAGAGCCGGCCAGTTTACCAATCAGAGCAGACTGGGCACTGGTTTCAGACAGAGTGTGAAAGGAGGTGCTGCAGCACAGGCAGGATGAGAAAAATAAAGAGCTTTTTGAACATTAAAGCATGGAGACATGTCCCAGGAGAGGCACTAAATACAAAAATGAACCAGAAAATGACCATGACTATGTTTCTTATATTATCAACAAGGTGACTTGGATTGTTACTAAGGAAGGGCCAAATAATGAACATGCAAATCTATAAAAGACTAATTGGTATAAAATGATGGAAAATGTTTAAATATGTTAATGTTTATGATTATTGTTTAAGATCATCCTGACACTTATTCTTATTGTTTCATACTGTCTTACTTAATTGGATATTTTTGGTTAGTTGCTGCAGGGACTACAAATCAGCTGCTGTGCCAACAGTGAATCATTCACATTGATGTTTCAATGTCCATGTTGATAAATGGGTATTGTCCACATGAACAGCCAAATATTTAACAGATAAAATATAAACCGAGCAGCTATTAGGAAAGAAATATCAAACAATACCAAAACGATTTTCAGCTCAGAAGCCATATGTAGCGCAACTTATCACAATCAAAAGAAAAAAAGAAGTAAAACTCAAGTTCTGCATCAACAAATGTTCCATCACTAATGTCTCGTAGCATCTGGGTCGCTGAGCTCTTTCTGGAAATGAAGTGGTTTTCATGCTTAAGTGGTTTTTGATTTTTTTTTTTTGTTGGAAAGTTTCATCTGTATAACAATATTGAAAAGCATTAGTCTTAATCTCCAGGCTTCCTTTTTTTTTTTTTTTTTAAATCTTAGAAGATACATCTGGTTCCCTGTAATTCCTGCCAGGATACCAAAGAAAAGCGAAAACAATTTTTACATGAATGGAGGGATTAAAGAAGGCAGGGTGGTTGTTGTATGGGACATGTAGCTGCTGCTGCTGGGAATGAGATGAATGCCTCTGAACAGAAACAACTGCTGCGACGTGTTGCACTTTTTGCAGCTGGCAGAAACTTCCATGGTAATCCTTAATGGATCAGAAATTGTAAGCCCATCCTCATCACTCAGACAAACCATTTAAGCTTTTTGACACAAAGAGTAGGTAGGCAGGGTACTTTATTATTTATTTTATTTTCAGAACAATACCAAAATAAGCTCTTTAATACACAATTGACTGTAGATCAGACCTGCATATGCGCTGTTGCACTTATCCTCTTTCTGCAGGGTTACATGGGCCGCAGATTGCTTTTCTTGAGTTTTCCAAAGAAGATTTAGATTTTAAAAAATATGTAATTACGGATTTTTCAAAAACAGAAAATGCCTTTTTTGTTGATTGTTCCTTCTCTTGTCTCCTCTAAAACAACTTGTTTCAGGTTGGAGTCATGTAGTCCTGCAGGTCAATAAAAGGGCCAAGCTTTTCGAGGTTTTCCTTTTCCTGTAGTGTGCTATATAGGTTTTTGTGCATGTAAACGGTCTGCAAAGGATAAAATCCCCAAGTTCACCCCTGAGGGAACAAAAACGCCTCAATTGGACTCCTTTGTTTACCTCCAGAACATAGTGGCATCACTTTGTAACTTTGTGCTCCAACTCAGTGTACCTGACAGGCTAAGGGGTGAGCGTTTGACCAAACACAACAGAGCTGGCCAGTTAACCAATCAGAGCAGACTGGGCTCTGGTTTCAGACAGATGGTGAAAGAGATGCTGCAGCACAGGCAGTATGAGAAAAATAAAGTTAAGAAGGACAAAGCATGTTAACATGTCAAAGTAAAAGCACAAAATACAAATGTGAACCTGAAAATTAGCTTGATATGTCCTGTGAGTTACTGGATTGTGCAGATTCCTGCTGCTCTTATACATTTACATAAAGGTTATTTACAGCTTTCTTCTTCTACAGGTTATTTAATGTCATGTATACTCGCATACAAAATAAAAAAAACACCAGTTTTAAATAATATAACAAACTATTTCAGATAGATGTACTGCTTTATTTTTGACAATGGGCAGAAAAAGTGACAGCAGTCCAGGTGATTTAAAATAGGATTACCTGGTTCCTCCATATTTTATTATTAAATGTAATACTTTTACAGGAAACATGATGTATAGGCCAAAACAAAAACACTTTGTTTTATTGTATTGTTAGAAAGCAATAAATAAATAAAGAATACTTAAAAAAAATATATATATATTAGCAAACTATTTTTACGGTTGTTTAATCTGTTAATTGACACATGACCTCAGCTTTTTAAAATGTTTATTATAGCTGCACTTATTTGAGAGACATAGTGTATGCTAAGCATGTTAGCATGCAGGACTTAATTCAGTCTCATATATAAGGATTTAGTTGATGCAAAGACTCTAGAGTTGAAATAAACCTTGAGTTGAGTAGAGCTGCTTTTGGAAATCATAAATGATCATGATGTTTCTCTGATGTGTTCAAGCTGCAGTTCAGTTTACGTCCTGTAGAGGTCACTCTGTCCCTTCTGAGGACATTTCGGCAACAGCAGAGCAGCAGAAGGCCACCCACTGAACATGAGCTGCTTCAGGAAAAACATCCTTAAAGTAAGGAGTCTAATCTGTCGCTGCCGAGGAAACACTCACTGTACAGTATGTGGCCACGAAGGATATAATGATAAATATTATTGTCATTAGAATTAATATTACAACGTAAATCTGCTCATTTCACGATATGCAATATAATAAATAAAACATATCTCTTGATCACAGAGGAAATGTACCATAAGCAAGCATTTTGTAAATGTGTACAAATGTTGAATAGTTTTATTTAAATACCATTTTTTGTCCTTTTTAAAAAATGTTTAGTTGGATATTTGAGAGGTTTAATAAAAGCATAACAATTAAAAACAAGCAAAATAATGTGACCTATCTCAACCACCTTACAAGTTAAGCTCGTATCTTACAGCATGAGTAATTGCAACTGTATTTTTCATTTATTTATTTGTATGTTTTTTTTTGTAAGTTTAAACATTGTGATGAATAAATATATTATATTATATATTACAACGTTTTATTAAAAATAGTTTTTCTTTGTACTTGAAAATGAAAAACAAGCAAACATTTAAATGCATTTCAACCACCTTAAAAGTCAAGCTTGTATTGTAATTGCAATTGTATTTATCATTATTGTATTTGTATGGTTTGATGCGTTATTGAGTGTTTTCTTTAAGCATGTGTTACCTTTACATAGCAGTAGGGACAAAATAAAGAGAAGTAAAAATGTTATTAAATGTAACATAGATATCTAATCTTTTTTGTATATAAAAAAGCTACAGGTAAAGAAAATGATCATACTATGAGCAGCTATGGTGACCTGCTTGCAGTAAATGACACACACAGTTGTTACTTGCTGTTTCACTGTGTGGCTACAACAAAAGACTCCCAGCTGCAGAGCAATGAATCAGAGGCGAGACTGAGAGGAGACCGAAGCCTCTACTTCCTTCTGGCGGCAGCAGGTGGCGCTATGGTATCTCTGTTTGGGCTCCTCCATAGAGACATCAACTACCTGCATGAGCTTCAGTGTGTGTGAGACCCCCAGACTGGCTCCTGCATCAGGCCAATAATAAATAACGCACCAAGTGGGGGCTGTTTCAACTGGTATGATTTATTAAAAGTTAGTGCATTAGATCAGGGCAATAATTGAAGTTATGATTAGGGAAATGACAGGATTGGGACCTGTGGATGATGAAAAATGGATGGACAGACTAGTAGATAGATCTCGTTTGATAAATAATTCACAGTTGGATTGAACCAGATTGAGGAACAAGCTTTTTGTAAGTAAAAAAAAGAGAGATTTTTCTCATGGGATTTGCTCCAAACCTGCCGCCAGGAAGCTCTTTGGCTGGTGGCATGTTGCTCTGAGGATCATCATTGTCATCACATGCAATCCAGTATTAAGATGGATGCTGCCTGATCCCATCAAGATAATGGGTTTCATGTCTCCTGGCGTTAGGAAGGGGGTGGGGGGGTGTATGGTGGGACGGAGAAGATCTCTGCAGCTGATTTCTTTTGTTTCCTCTCCTCATCTCTGCAAGCATGTCAACCCTGTGAGTCTACAGCACATGCTGCCACGCAGGGAGAATTACAGCTTGCCCTGATGCAGAATAAATACCTCGGAAGTTAAGGATGCGTCCTCAGGTTGAAGGTGGAGAGGAGATTTTAGGATCCCAGCAAGCCAGGACCAAAGGGAGACACAGAAGGAGGGTTGTTCTGTATCTGTGATGAAGAGAAAGACAAAGACAGAAAAAGAGGGAGAAAGGGGGGCAGGTTAGCTTTCAACCTGTCATCACAGGAGAGGTCACTTAGGATCTGTTCCAGGCTGCGTTCAAACCAAATACCTCCATTAGCATTTCCAAATGTGTGGGTCATATCCGTCCTCATTATTGTTCTTTATTCAATGCAGGATGTAAACATTTAAATCTGACAGCGATTTCAAAAAGTCCACTGATTTCATTATTGTACCTATTTATTTTGTTTGCTTTTGATTCAATCTTCTTACAGCATTTTTTTTAAGGGGTCAGACTAAAATGAATATGAAAATGTAAATGACTACATTACAAGTTGAAGTAAATAAGTAGAATGACTGAGTATTAGCAGAACAGTTTACCCGAAGTACTAAAAGTAGTCATCATCATCTGCAAAGTAACTGGTGACTACAAACACATTTTGAAGAATCAATTACATTTCTTCTAAAATGTTATACATGCATATGGATGATTACAATAAGGACAATTATAAAGCTGCGCAGTTATATATACATTGGACTTTAATTATGCCTGGCTATGCAGTGAGGATGTTCCAGCTTTTAGTCAAACTATTCTTATCACAAGGTCTTAGTTTTTCTGAAGCTTTTATTTTTTCCCAGAAAATAATGTCTTCCCAGTGGTCCATGCAAACATGACCTGGAGTTAATCATTAATCATGTGATCACAACTAGTCACACAACAGGTATAGCATGAGCAACAAATCCTCTCATCTCTACAACAAGATTAGCTTTTTTCACCTACCTTCTAACGGGACCCACAGGACACCCAGGGGCAGGAGATCCTGTGTTCATAACTAAACATAACGGCCCCATTTTTAAACATGTGGTAATGCCGTGACATATTTAGAGTTTGTATGTGTAGGCAACAACACTGCCTGGCTAGGTTTAGGAGAACATCGTGGTTAGGTTAATATTTAGTACGTTTGTTACTGAACTTAAGTTACATGACATAAGTGGAGAGCGCTATCAAGTTAAAGTGAATGCACTTCAAGTTTCGACAAGCAGTGGTCTCTTCAGTCAACGTCCTGTTTGATTGTCTCGTCCATTATGTTTCTAGATGCTTATCCTAAATTTGGTACAAATTGTCAATACTAAATTGCTAAGACTCACTCCCCGACCACACATCCTAGCATTTACCATTCAAGGTAAAATGCCTTACAATAACCATCTTGCTAGAGTGTAACCATCTAGGCTGGAACCCTACTTCCTAGTTTGCAGTTTTTTTATAGCAAGTCAACCGACGTCCTTCTTTCCTCCCTTTATAATTATTACTGCCGCCAGAGGTTGCCGCCAAACAATGAAACGTGTCGTATTAACATGCTTGAAAAAATATAACAATAACCTATGCTGTTGGATATGGCCTCCACGGCCAGGTACACGGGTTCGAATCCCATTGTCATCCCCATTTCACACTTCAATAAAGGCACTGTGGCTCAAAAAAATATATTTATATTTATATATATTTTAAGCTATCAGGTGTTTATTAGGGTTGGGATACATTTAATCCATTCCAACCGAGTAAACTCCTCTCTATCAAGGTGAACATTCCAGCATCTTTCAAGTAATATTGACAGTATTCTATTTTAGGATGAAAACAAGTTTCTAGAAAAATTCTTGAAACCAGTTGATTATTGTTCTTGCTGTGTAGGGAAGGCTCTCTTAGCTCCTGTTGTCCAGCGGCCCCTTCCATCCGACTCCCTACCCATCCAAGCCCTGCAGTGCAAATTCACCTAAAACAGGAGACGGGGATGGGTGAGTGGGCAGGGCATAGAGGGGGGGTGGATGTCTCAAGGTCAAGCGCAGAGCGGCGAATTGGGGTGGAAGCAAACTAATGAGTTTTTCCGTTCTCTCCCTGCCCCGGACCGCTGGCATCACCTCGCTGTCCTGTCAATCCAACTCCCCCTCCTCAACCCACCTATCGTCTTCCCCCTCCCATCTTTCTGTCTTCCCACCTTCACTCCACAGAAGAAAAGAAAAAAACAGGAAAAAACTGTTTATTTCTGAACAGGTCTCTTAATCTATTTGGACTGGGCGTAATAGGACATTTGCATGGCAAGCACAGCGAGGTGTCAGCGATAACCACGGGGTTGTGACATCCCCTCCGAAATATGCTGAGCTTTCGCTAACCTCTCATCAAACACGCTGATCTTTATGGACTGTATCATATTGTGCCGTAATGTGCTTTATTGTCCACAGAATAAGCTTTTCTTTAAGGTAATTGGAAAGCGGGAAATGGCCGCTATCGGCGGACTTTTTAAATACATTATTCCTGAAATGTGGCTTGTGTAATGACCCTGTCGGTGTAAAACGTGAGATTTATCTTGGCAGCAGAAATTGATCCATTTCACCTTTGTCTAATGGAAATTTTTATCAAGGATTATCTGTTTATGTAAATGAGCGTGGCCCCTGGAACGGAGAGGATAAAAAGTCTAGAGGGGGGAGCAGTTAATCTAGGGCCTCTTTACGTGTCAGTCTGGACATAATGCATACAGTATTCATCTCTGTGGGGGTGGTGAGAGTGTGAATGTGTGTGTGTGTGTGTGTGTGTGTGTGTGTGTGTGTGTGTGTGTGTGTGTGTGTGTGTGTGTGTGTGTGTGTTGGTTCCTGAACCTTTACGACGGTGAGAACCAGGTTGACTTGTAGACCTTCACAGTGAAGATATCTTTGCTTGCATTTTTTCAGTTGTTTTAGATGTCAGAAATACGGTTTAGGGTTATCGATTACTAAATACAGTGCTGATGAGCTGTTGCTGATTTGTTTAAGGACCCTTCAAAATGGAGATTTTAACATCCTCTAACAAAGTGACTAAACCAAACCTCTTTCTACACAAGTAGCCTATGCCAACCAACAAAATAGACTTTGAAAATCAATGCCAACATAAATACAATCCTGACTTTTCCTAAACATGTATATTATTTTTGTATATTTTAAAAATATATAAATTACATAAAAGTAATTGTTAGTTTTAACCTATTTTGGCCATACAGAACCAGACCGATTTTAATGCGAGTCATCATTATCTTTATCATATGATTGTTTCTGTGAGGTAATATGACACTTTCTAGTGTTGACGTGATAGTGAGTACTACAACCATGTGTGTATGTCTGTTTAAAGGTCTATATACTGTACTAGCAAACCATCAAGACATCAGATTTTTCTGATCTGGTGTGTCTATTGGGTGAAGACGTAGGAAGCTGTAAAACAAACATTTTTAGTTTAAGAGGTCATCTGTATGGTTAAAGAAACCAATGTTTAATGGGAGAAAGAGATCCACTGTCCATAATAACCCTCTCTCAGGCTTGCTTGAGTTGTTAGAGTTGTTTGAGGTTACCCTGTTAAGTTTTTGACCACTATATAGCAAGATTTTCATGAAAAGTTCTCAATTATTTCAAAGTGCCAAAAAACATAATTATTGTCCAGCAAAGTTAAAGAATAAGAAGAAGTCTACTAACTAGTAAAAATCCATATAGGCAAAGCGGGTTGAAAACAATGTTAAAATGATTATCTTTGTGTATGAATTATTAGTTAGTTTTTTTGAACTGTGAGAGTAACTGCATGCTTAATGAGAAATAAGATTTCTCTTATGGTAAGGTTTTCCAAACCCACACTGAACACACTGTTATACATTGACACTTAAGCATGCACTTATTTAGCATCTGAAAAATTAAAATTGGGTTACAAACTGGCACACAACTATGAGAAATGTATTTCATGTGCAGCAATATGAGAGCATGTCACTCAAATCTCTGTGTCATCTCCAAAAGGCTTTGAATGTCCACAACAAAGCATGCACTCAGCTTGTGTTGGCGTTATTTCAGGCCCCATAATGTCTATTCATCACAGAGGCTCTTAGCATATTTCCATATCATAAAACTTTCCACAGACAGCTCCGTTATGTGCGGCATTATATGGTAACTCAGACGTTTGGACATGTCAGCTGCAGAATAGATGGCACATTTTGGATCACCGACTGCGCGGCATGAAAAATGAATGAATAGCGTGGAAGCTGTGAGTGGTGGCGGTGGGCTACAGTCACTTAGAAGTGCGGCTGTAAAGATTGACAAGGCCCCCCTCACTTGTGTTTTCATTGCAGCGGACGCTTTTGATGTTTTATGGGAGAGGCCTCGCCTTGTTGTCGGAGTCTTTGCCGTGACAGCAGTGTGACGGTCTTGAAATACAGCTGGTGGGGGGATTCTCCACGGAGGACAGCAAATGGAGCTTCACCGGGAGCCAGCGGTCCCCCGGTGGCCCCCGCTGTCATCTGCCATCCTGACAGGCAGACAGAGAGGGAGATAGAGAAGGGAGAGGCAGCCGGGCTAAGTGACAGACACGCCAATGTGACCCTATCCACCAGAGGGAAGGCTTCATCACCGTCTTAAACGCCCTGATGTTCTCAGAGGCCAGAGACTAAGAAGACCGGGTCTGAGTCCGGGCTAACCTCAGCCCGCAGCCCCCCCTGCTTATCAAACAGAAGCCTTTGATGCATCACAGCGGCCAGAGTTCAGCAGCAAGAGGGGAGGGAGCAGACAAACAGAGAGACACTGTGATACAGAGGATGATGTATGGCATCAAGCATAATGCTGACGAACACATACTGAACTCACAGATCCTCTGGCTACAGAAAAACAACATTAACTATCATTCATTGAAGAATTTGTGGCCTCCATCATCTTTTGGTAAATCAGCCATTTGGTTTTTTTCTAACATTAACCATTTTGTTATATTTCAAATAACTATTTGTGAGGAGATGTCTGTACAGTCGTCCTTGCAAATACAGCCACATTTTGTATCATAAATTGAACCATGAAGTCACTCTTTAAATCTCCCAAAAAAGGATTTAGACAATACATATTTCATTCTCAACCTGTTTGTGCTAACTGTGTATGTTACATGTCCACAGATCTCAGCTAATAGAAAACTGAACTGATGGCTAAAACTTTACAACAAAACATATTCACCTTGTTAACTAAGAAAACCCATCAATCAAACAAAGTCTGTTCCTTTCAAATTGTACCTCCTACTTACAGGACGTATACGACTTTTTTTTAATGCCACCAAGAATGAAATTTAAATAACATTTCACAAAAAACAATATTGAAGAAAGAAAAACTATTTTCAGACAATTTTGCTTGCCCTGTTGCTGGTATTGGAGATGAGGTTGGAGGCTTGGCCAGGACGAGGGTAAAACAGAACTGGGAAATACCTTGTGTCTGTTGGCATGTTGGCTTGGCAGTTTTGTGTTTCTCACGCTGCATGTGGGATTCCACTGCCTTGATCCACATTGTGCAGTTTCTAACACTTGGTACCGGTTGCTGCTGTGAAATCTTTATTGAATATTTAGTCTGAACTTCTGGGCCAAAAACAAAATACAGATAAATGTACTTAATGCTTTGGAACATATTGACTTGAACACATTTCAATACATAGAAATGACTTGTTCTTAGATGAATTAATCAAATGTATTTGAAGACTTGTTGAGGATCCACGTGGACCAATCCAAAGCCATAATTGCATAGAAGACTTTCTGTCTGCAGCTCAAATATATTATATCCCAACACAAAACTAAATGCCCAATTTACTATCAACTAAAAAGATAATCCAAAATACACACCATGGATGTTTTACAAGAACTCAAAGCTGTGTTCCAAGTTGGCACTTAATTCATTACAATAAAAGTTGCTAAACAGGCAAACATGCAAGTATGGAATCTTTCTCTTTTACTAAAAAGACTGTTTTTCTAAGTTTAAGGTCACCGCTGCCTCCATTTCCAACAAAGAGTTGTTAGTTTGAATCCCTAAGCAGCGCAGTTGCTCTATATGTGAAAGCAATGCACCTGATCACTTTAGATTAGCACCTGTGTCAGCATCTCTTAATGTCTACTGCCATGACCCATCAGGATGAACATCCCAGGGGATGTATGTGAGATGTCCTGCCTGTGTTATTGCAGGAAAGTGCTGTTCCAGCCAGTTCAGGGAGTCTATCTGTCCCAGACAGACACAAGTGAAGACCCTTTCATCCTCCCCCCTGCCACTTCTAGGACTTATAACTTTGTAACGAACACACAGTGCTGAGGTCAGCCGTCAACCACAGCATCTCACGAAGGTCCCCAGACCAGAACCAAAGCACTTACGAGGCTAGTGAGCCTTCAAACACTTCCCATTGCTTCCATCCATGAGTCCTAGTATATTGGGACCTACATGTAATTAAAAGGGGGCTTTAAATGGCCCCCAAGCATTAAAATTGGATCCTGTTTGCAGCAAATGAAGCATCTCACTGCTCATCTGCCGCTATCTTGTCCGGTCCTTGAGGGCTGGAGGCCCAAACAGATGCTCCTCAAGGAAGCGAGGGAGGTTTGTGCCTTGGGAGGAAGTGGATATCTGCGACTGGCAGGAGCCTTTATTAAGAATCTTTGGAGGTATTAATTAAGAATAAAAATTAACGCTTAAATGCTTTTTTATCATTAAATCTTTGTTCTAAATTGTATCAATTGTACTAAAAAACACGGGTCCTATTTTCTGGTTCAAAGTGGAGTAGTGGAATAGGATCAAATGTAATCAAGCTTTGATGAATTAGGTGACCTTTAAAGTTACACTACAGGGGACCCCACTGAGTTCTTTGAGAAACACCAATCACAAATAATTCCTTATCTACTTCATTTTTAATTTAAAATTTAGGTAGTTTGGGGGATTTCCTTTGTAGGACTTGGAGACGCTTACCAGTCTACCTCTGAATCTTGTTGTACTGATGAACCTACACTTTCTGCAGTGTGTCTTTAAAGATAAACCACATCAGCCCCGTACAGAAAGCCACCAAATGAAGTGTGCTCCTTCTCCTCCAATGAAAAGCAGCTGCTTGTGTACTCATTGCAGGAAGAATAACCATATGAGCCCTGGCGTTTTCCCTCCACACTTATTACATTACCATGAGCTTAGTGGCGAGGGCACCGCTGCATCATAGACACAGCTATTACTTTGATTGTATGCAGGGTGTCTTCCTTTTTCTGTGTATGTGGGAAGGAGGAGGAGGTCCCTGACTCCTTGGCTACATCCCCCCCTTCCTCTTTCTGCTCACACACACACACACACACACACACACACACACACACACACACACACACACACACACACACACACACACACACACCCTCCAACCTCTTGCACCCGGTGTCAGAGCCTTCTCCTGTCAGTAATTTGTTGCTAATCAGCTGTCAGCTCGGAAGCGATGATGAGGTGATCATCGTGGGCGGTGGAAGGTAATGGCCTTAAAAGTCACAGAGTCAATGTCAATGGGATCACTCGGATTCAATCAGGGGCGGCCCGATGAAGGATGGCGCCCGCTGACATTACCACTCATTTTGAGCCCAAGCATCTGGGCCCTAGTAAATAACCATCAGTGGGTGGGTCCGGGGGACAGGTCATTAGCCCTGAGAAAAATAAATATCTCCTCTCTCGTGAAGGCTGCAAGTCATTTAGCACAGACTAGGAAATTTCACCCTAGATTAAGTATGATGAGCCAATATCAGTCAGAGGAGAGGCCATACTGAGCGGGGGGCCCTGATGAGACGCAGGGAAAATTTATACGCAGGCTTCAGCAAATGTAATATGATTTTAAAGGCGAGGAAGTGTGTTGGCACAGGGCTCGAAGGAAGGATAGGACCACTTGAAACTAGAGTTTGACTGATGGGGAATTTTAAGGGCTAATGTTTTTGGATTGAAGCTGCTGATTGCTGGCACTTTCTGCTGATATTCTACATTTTCAAATGAAAAATATTGATTGTTAGATCATATTGTCAGTGTGGGGAAACCTCATTAACATCAACTTTTGAATACATGTCAGGGTTTTCAAGGACACTTAAAATGATTTGCTGTAGTCAGAACCAGTGCGTGCAAATGTAATAATAAGTAGTACACTAGATTCTGTAAAGTTCAAATGTTAAATGTTATGTGTATTCAGTACAGACACAATGCACTGAAAAGCCAATGGAGTTTCTACTACTTGTGGGGTTATCAAGTTACATGTTTATTACCTCAAATTAATGAATGTTACAATATAAAGCCCCCGACACAGATGTGCAATTTGGGATATTGAGCTATACTTGGTAAATAGAAGTTTGATTGATTGATTTATTGATTGATTGATTGATTGATCATGTTAGCCTTAGTGTGAATGGACTTCTAAAAAATATGGGAAAGCCATAAGGACAGCTAGATACTACAAAATACACTCAGACATCTGTTTGGTCCCATAAACACAGCATTACTTGCAAAAACAGAAACAAGAACAGGAACAGGAACAAGAACAAGAACAGGAACAGGAACAGGAACAAGAACAAGAACAAGAACAAGAACAAGAACAAGAACAGGAACAAGAACAGGAAAAGGAACAGGAACAGGAACAAGAACAAGAACAAGAACAAAAACAAGAACAGGAACAGGAACAGGAACACGAACAGGAACACGAACAGGAACCGAAACACGAACAAGAAGAAGAAGAAGAAGAAGAAGAAGAAGAAGACTTTTTTGACTTTTACAAAAACACTTTATTACAGGTTTACATCAAGTTCAACAAGAATCTATTTACCTAGAATAGGTAAATAAAAAAACTAAGCCTTAAAAACTTGTGTAAAGTGCAAATCATCATTCACCACAGAACATACAATATCTTCATAACACCACCGTTGTTTAAAAGCTTCCAAGTCCCCAATGTGTTTATAAAAACGATGCTCTAGCCAGAGTCTGGCTCTGATGTTGCACAGCCAGATCGCTTTTGCTTCTTGTCCCTTTTTGTTTTCCACTCTGTTCTTCCTACTTAGGTATATAGCCATTTTAGCTTCACCAGAGAGGTAGTTTAGGAGCTGCCACTTTTCCTTGCTTGTCTTTCTGTATGGCGCTCCCATGATAAACACGCTCTCTGTAAAAGCTATACTAAAAAGACTAAAAACCAATGTTAAAAGAGAGAAGAAACCCGTGAGTCTCTGGCACTCTGTAAAAACATGGAAAACAGTCTCTCTAAAACCACAAAATGGACAGTTGTTACTGACAGCAGGATTGATGACAGATAAAAGAATTGGAGGCGATAGCGCCGTGTAAAATTCTCCACTGGAGGTCGGCAGTACGTGTCTTTAACGGGGGTTTGTACAGAATCCTCCACTGTGGGCCTGGTCCGTTTCCGGCACCTAGTCTAGTGCTCCACACAGTGGAGGCCCTGTCCTTCAGTCCATTTTTGTTAATAGTTTTTACAATGTTCGTGTATATAGTCTTTTTGTCAGCTTTGTGTATGGTCATTTTCTCTGGGTTTGCAACCTTGAGCAGGGGGCCCGTCAGCTCTCCGAGCCCTGGGCTCAGGTATATCTCCGGGAAAGGGTCTGTTGGGTCTGGTTTGGCTCTGCCCTGTCCGTAGCTCCTTAACAGTCTCTGCTCCTCAGCGCAGAGGCTCCGGCTCCAGAGTTGCAGTATCCTCTGGGCCACCCGGACAGAGTGTAGACCCAGCAGAGAGCCCAAGGCCCGGGCATCGCTCAGCTCCGGCCCCGCTGCTTCCACCACCTGCTGAAGGCTCAGGGTCCCAGATCTGCGCAGCACCACCGCCAGTCCTGGTGTCTCGCTGCAGCTAACGTCCAGCCTGGCTCCATGAATCAGAGGCTCTTTTAACAACCAGTGCAGAGAGTCAGTCTTTGGACACCTTCTATGGTTAAAAAGGGCCCAAGACTTAAAAACACCCTGATAAAAGGGAGGTAACCCACTTAACTTTAAAATGGTTGAATCAGTTAAAAACAGAGCAGCATCCAGCCCCAGGTTACTCACGCGTCTTAGAATGCAGCTGCTCGCATCTCTCCACACCAAATCAGCCGGGCCGGTAAGATACCTTTGCAGAAACTGCACTCTAAAAGTGGCTGTTCGGCTGGCCAGGTGGACAAGGCCCTGTCCCCCCTCCTCTCTAGGTAAAAACAGCACCCCCTGTGGCACCCAGTGTAGCCCATCCCAAAAGAAATCTACCAATCTCTTTTGTATTTGGGCCAGTAGGCCTGAGGGAGGGTCTACACAGGTAAGGCGGTGCCACAGTTGGGATGCCACAAGGTTGTTTAAAACCAACACTCTACCTTTAAAAGACATCTGCGGTAGCAGCCACTTCCATTTGGACAGTTTTTCCTCAATTTTTTCTGTGACGTTCTCCCAGTTCTTCTGGACTATATTTGTGTTCCCTACAAACACCCCCAGGTACTTTATGCCATCTCTTTTCCATGTCATTCCCTGGGGAAGAACTGGGAGACCGCCACGCCACTCACCGACAGCGAGGGCCTCACTCTTCTTCCAATTGACCCTCGCTGCCGATGCTGAACCAAAATCTGTGAGTTGGCCTCCTCAGAGACCTGAGGTAATTCTGCACAAAACTCCTCCGAGAGCGTTTCGTCCTCGTTGTATTCACTCGTGTAGAGGGTGGAATAAAAACTCACAGCTCGCCTCCTGATCTGGCTTGGCTCTGTTATTTCCTGCCCTGTGTCTGACAGCAGCGAGTGGATTACCCGCCTCTGTCCATTCTTTTTCTCCAGGCCGAAGAAGAAACTAGTGGGAGCATCCATCTCGTTTATGTTTAAAAACCGGGACCTGACCAGTACACCCTGAACTTTAATGTCCAGCAGGCTGGCTAGAGCCATCTTTTTCTCTTTGAGGATTTCAATATATCCTCGATCTCCTGTGGACTCGCTTATTGTTTCTAGTTCCACTATATCACTCTCCAGGTCTTTCATAGATCTGATGTTGTCCTGTGTGACATTGAGGGTGTGCTGTTGACAGAGCATTCTTATCTCAGTCTTACCATGGTCCCACCACTGCCTAAGACTGCTAAATTCTCCCTTCCTCTGTCTAAAAACACTCCAGAAATAAGTAAGGGCCTCTTTAAAATGTTTATCAAATGTTAAAACCGAATTAAAATGCCAATAAGCACTTCTCGGTAAAACATTTCTAATAAAAACATTACATAGAAGCACACCGTGGGAGTGGACCAGCTGCCTCAGAGCATGCTGGGATGCTGGATGCGGCTCTGCATGGTTGCGATCTAAAGATGCATTCTCCGTACAATTAAAATCCCCACCCAAGAATAAAAAGTCCTCCGTGGCACAGCCGTTTAAAACCTCATTCACTTTTTGTAAAAACAGCTTCCTCTCTGCACCGTTTGTTGGAGCATACACATTCATAAAAACAGCCGTAAAAAGGTCAAACCTTGCTTTTATTAAAAGCAACCTCCCCTTGATAAACTGCTCGACCTCCAGTGAGACAGGATTAAAAGACTTGGAGAGAAGGAAGCCCACCCCTCCACTGAGAGGTGCTGTGGCTTATAATGACTTCCCCCTCCCACTCTTTTTTCCAGTCATTTTCGTTACCAACGTCGCTGTGCGTCTCCTGTAAAAAAAAAGCACGTCCACATGTTTTATACTTGCTGTTTGATAAATTAAAGCCCTCTTTCTTAGCTCTCTGGCTCCATTGACATTCAGGCTTCCCACTCTAAAAGTGTCCATTGTGAGTGAGGTAGTGCATACAACAATAAAAACAAATAAGTTAAATAAAACACACATAAGGGGTTTTAACTTCATTGCTGCTTATTTGTTTTCGTACTCTATACACAAGTTTTTTTAGTCTCCAAGCTTCTTGTTCTGTGAAGAGAGACTCCTCTTTTCGACTAAGATGGAACTTGGCCGAAGAACAAAAAACGACCAAATCAGGGAAATACTCTTCCACAACTACCCCATGCTGGTTCTTTGTCTGGAGTAGATAGTTTTTTATCATTTCCGCTGTGTACATTGTTCCCTTTTGACTGTCACTGAACCCTATCACATCACTGCCGTCTGACACACTCATCCCCACTCTCATCTGTCTGCCCTTGCTCTCTTCCTTTCTTTCCCTCGCTCACCACTTTGCTGCTCTTTCTAAGAGTAGGTGCGTTGTTCCTCGTGCTTCTGCGTTTATTAGCGGTCTTTTTTTTTGTTGCTATTGCTGTTGCCACCTCTTCATCCTCCATCTCAGCAATCTCCACCTGCTCACCCCATGTTTTCCTCTCCTCTCCTGTTTTCACCATATTTTCCTCCTGTGTTTGGCAGACTTCACCCGTCTCTACCATTTTTTCGATTATCTCAGTTTTTTCTTGTTTTTTTCACCATTTTTTTTTTCTTTTTCTTTTTCTCCCCCCACCTGATTTTCTTCACCTCTACACAAAACCACAACCTCCCTTTCGTGAACATCCTTACCATCACCCACACCCTGTGCAACACCCCCGCATGCCCCGTCGGACACAGCAACAGCCGGCTGCTCCGGAGCAGCGGCGCTGTCAGCAGCCGCGGCCGCTTCCGGAGGGGAGCCCCCCACCGCCACAGCAGCCACATCAACGGCCACCGTCGCTGGAGACACCCCTCCCTCAGCAGCAGCCACCGCCTCCGGAGGGGAGCCCCCCACCACCACAGCAGCCGCATTAACGGCCACCGCCGCTGGAGACACCCCTCCCTCAGTAGCCGCCGCCTCCGGAGGGGAGCCCCCCACCACCACAGCGGCCGTACCAGCGGACACCGCCGCTGGAGACACCCCACCTTCAGCAACAGCAGCCGCCCGCTGCTCCACTACAACCAGCACGGCCGCAGCCGGCCCCGGCGCGGAGGCAGAAGTGACATCCGGACCAGGCGGAGCCGAGTCCCTCTTCCCCGCAACCAAAACACTTCATAACTGACGAGGTTGCAAAAATCACGTAGTCATAATCATCTACTTTAACGTAAAAACGGAGGTTGAGCTCCGCTTTCCGATTGTTAAGTATCATATAGACCTGTCTGCGATGAGACACCACGTGCTTCAGTAACTGAGACTTACACCCAGACAGCATCTTCTTCACCGGAGAAACAAGTTTCCCGTGTCTGGATATGTCTCTACTGAGGAACTCATCAGTTATGAAGGGAGGGACGTTGGATAGAACCACTTTGGTTGCAGGGAGCGTCAGCGGCTGCACCCGCACAAACATTTCACTCACCGTGATGCCTGTCTCGATAACGCGGTTCACTTTCTCCACCTGGTCCAGAAAGATCACGACTGCAGTGTTCATCCGCGCCAGGGACTTAATGCTGCTGTGTCCGACCTTCTCCCCCACAGCCAGCCCGATATCCTCCATCGTGCATGGGAAGCCGGCCGATATTTTAATGCCGTGCTTCCGCGTGAGTCTGGCAAAGTCTCCATTCACCATGGCGTCAGACGCCGGCCGGCGAGACACCGGCAGGAGAAGCCCGCTAAACACCCCAAAAACACCACCAAAAGACCCAAAAGTTAAGCAAAGTAAACTATCACCGATAAACTATAAGAAACTAACACCCATAAACAAGCACAAACGGAAAAATGTAGCTTATAAAGCGTCGCTCTTTTCTTTCGCTCACACTCCAAAATCTCCCAGCATGCACCGGAAGAAGAAGAAGAAGAAGAAGAAGAAGAAGAAGAAGAAGAAGAAGAAGAAGAAGAAGAAGAACAACAACAACAACAACAACAACAACAGCAACAACAACAACCACCACTTTCTGTTGAAACATTATAGATCAATTATATGACAGAGGATCTTATTCCTGTTGGCGGCTTCACTTGAGCTGTACTTGCTCATCGTAATGGAGCCAGAACCAACAAAACAAAAAAAGTTGAGTGTTATTTTGTACCATATTGACTTGCTTACACTTACGATTACTTTTGGACGCCCAGACATGGCAAGTAGTTGTACAGTTTGTTGAAATACATTAGAGTTATAAAACTAATTTGGTTTTTACTGTGTAATAAAAACCGTATCTATTATATTACCAAAGGACACATGAAGGAGAATTTGTACTATCCCTGACACTGTTTGCTTTTGAATTTCTATCAAAAGCAAACAGTGTCACCCTTTTGTTCACAGTGTCAAGTTTTGGACTCCAGTATAAGGAGACTCAATCTCCTCTTCTAAAAGTCGTGCACACACTTCATCCAACTTGACTAATGTAAAGCGTTGATGATGCACAAATGACCCTGGCAGTTTTAAACTGTCATCAATCCAATTAAAAGGAGATGGCTCTGAATCCATTACAGCAAATATTATACAAACATTATTATATTAACCTCTATATCTAGTCTAATTCTATCAACATAATTAATATAATCCATTTGCAAAGTGCCGGTTTTCTGAATAATTAATATCAACACTTTAAATATTAAATATTCATTTTTGTTCATGTATCTCAATTGTGGTGGGGCTGTAGAGCAGTCAGCTTTGTGTGTGTGTGTGTGTGTGTGTGTGTGTGTGTGTGTGTGTGTGTGTGTGTGTGTGTGTGTGTGTGTGTGTGTGTGTGTGTGTGTGTGTGTGTGTACAGGACTGACCTCCCTAAAGAACTGACAGGAGCAGTAATTTCTTAACATTTTCAACATTCACTCAAATCACTTTAGTAACCCTATGGATTTACACAGTTGATGTCCGTTGGGAGCAAATGAGTACAAGTTGGACTCTTAGCCGCTCACTGTTCATTTGCTTCCAGTTTACTACGGACAGTAAACCTTTTTTTTTGTGTTTTTTTTGTTGTTGTGCTTAATCCTTTATTAGTTTCACCCAAGTGGTGCGAGATCAGCAAGCTATTTAATTTTTGATTACATTAAAAAGTAACCGATAAGCTGATAAAATGCTCAAATGTTTTGTTCTGGAAGGCAATTATAAACAAAATATTTTGTTGTTCAATTTGAAGGACTTGTGTACAGATGTAATGTGTCCCTGTGGGTCTGCGTGTACATGTTCATTTATATGTATTCAACAAATGCATCAGGATGATTACATATTGTTTACTGCAATGCCATGTTTTGAAACTTTTGAAAATGTTTTCAACATTTTTAGTTTGGATTTCTGTCAGAAGTTTAAGAGAGAGCCAATTAATGACTAACATTTGAGTATAACATTGAAGCCATGTCCATCCATTACCACATCAATAGTTAGGCTTAAACAGAGACTCAGAGGTGTATGAATGGAAGGCCTTAATAAAATCCCTGTTCATTTCTTGTAGATTTGTCTGAATGAGAAAAGAGAAAACTAGCACTTAGGGTCACATGATCACACCTCAGCCACCACTAAGACAAGTGGTTGAAAGCATTTAGCGTATATATCTGGGTAAATATACTGTTACCAAATGTCTCAAATAAATATTCCTTCTCAAAAGAAATCATTTTGAAAAACTATGTTTCAATGTTTGATTTACAAAGTTATGTAAAGAATTATGTGAGAAATGAAAACACATATTGGATCTACCAGTTGGTAGGATTCAGGTTAGAGTTTCAATTTTTCATGGATCTCAAAAGTTCATTGTGGATGTGTTGCAAAACATGGAGAAACACATTTTTTTTTTGTGTATAAGCAACAGTGTTTTTAAAATATTTGCAGGACTTAAGTACAAAAGTATTCACAAAGAAATGAATCAAAAGCCATTTTCATTAAGTATGTTTGCATCTGCAGAGAGAGCAGTAAGACTAACTTTCTAACTTTTCACTGTCGGGTTCAACTACTCTCTCCCTAACCCCACCAACCCGACTCCTGGGTCTTGGCCATATATCTCCCCCTGTTCTCTTGCCCGATGCCCAATACTCAGCAACTCTTGGCGAGGCATCATTAGGTTTAATGTACCCCCCTCTTTTTCTTTCTCTCTCTTTCTCCCAGGGATATTTTGGAGTGGGGCGAGCTAGCTGACCTTACTGAAGGGCTCAGACAGTGCTGCCAACTCTGTCTGCACCACCCCTCCGTTAATATCCCCCCCCACAGACACACACACAACCCCTCATCTCCATCAGTGTTCGGTGGCACACATGGCAACATAGCGATTTGCTATTAAAAGCTGTGTTACCAATACGAACTACTTGTTATTGCCTTCATTCAGAACCAATTTGAACTACCAAAGACTGTGCTGTGATGAAATGCTGAATTTGTTATTTATAATATACAGTCGTTTTTCTCGTTATCACAACAAGCTAGTGCAGATGGGAGTCATTCTTTCTCGTACTGTTGCTTCAAGAGTAAGAGGGAAACACTGTTCAACAGGGCTGTGGTATTGTTGGTTGGATCTTCTATTCCAAAAAGTTATAATAGTAGCCACTTTTGGATACAACAAATGGTTGGTGAAGTTTAAACTCCATGGGGCATGACCAAAGAGCTACATAGAGTAAAAGCGAAGAGGTAAGGTAATATTAAAGCTCTCTGCCTTTACTCATACCACCGGAACTGGCTGGGTTTGAAAACAACCAATACCTAGCTCTGACTCTTGCCACACCCATGACGTAGTCATCCTGACGTCACCAATTGCTTTGTGGACTTCTATTTGAAGCCTCAAGTTTGGGTTTTTGGTGAGGCTATCTTGGTCTGTATCAACCATAGTGACACATGAGGGTGGATATGAATACTCCTTGGATCAAAAACAAGACATTTTTAGGGGTGAAGACTGTAACCTCATTAGGAAAATGTTTACTGAGGTAATCAATCAGAATCAGAATCAGAATCGGTTTATTACCAAGTAGGTTTACACATACGAAGAATTTCGTTGGTACATTTTTGGTGCATACAGAGACACAGAAAGACCAACACGTAGCAAAAATAAAATAAAAAAACTATTTTTTAACAGCTATTTAGAAAAACTATTTTAAGACTATTATGAAAAATGTACAGTATTTACAGGAAATGTGATTATGTGAAGTTGGAAGTAAGACATTTCTCATAGACTTCTATTCAATCAGACTTCTTTTTGCTGAAAATGAAGTGGTCTCCCGACCGGCTATTTGACAGAATGCAGGTTAAACAGACTTTCTCATTGGCTTCGTTTCTCAGACCTGGAGTTTGCAGCTCACCCACTGGTGAGGGTGTCATCATGTGTTGCAAATTCCTGGGTCAGGAGAGTTGGCAAGACAAAACCCTTGCAAACAGTGATTGATAGATGTATGGTTTTACTGAAACAACTGATTGTGCCTGCAGGTGTGTTTCAGGTAAACGTACAATTTGTGGGTGTGGTGATAATGTTGTCACAGATTTCCCTTACGGAGACAGGTGGGCATATGTTGTACAAATTAATGTACAAGTCGTTCTGTGACACATTTTCAAAAATAAAATTCAAGCTTTTGTTGTATTGCCCAAATTAAATTGAATCAACTTGACTTACCACAGAAAATTGGATTTCTAAAGCACATTTTATCTTAGATCTTAAACATCCAGTATTTGCTTGCATGGTTTGGCATTGAAAATGCTAAAATGGGAATCAGTTCAAAGTCAATATACAGCATGTGTCATTGGTTTAGAGCTCTAGAGTTGTTTTGAGTTGGTTCTGCTGCCCTCAAGTGTACATTTATGCTGCTTTAAGTTGAGAATGGATTTGTGAGGCTACTAATTTACTAAGTTCTTGCTATCCCTGCTACGCCATGGATGCTATGTTGAACTTGAACACTTCCGATATGAAGTATACAAGTGTTATCTTTCTTTCTATTACATATCAAAATAATGGATATTTATCTCCACATATTCAAGTTTAACTCAAACAATGAGATCATTTTTGTCTCCACAGCAAAAGTTTCTCCTACTAAAAGTTTGTGGTTATGCTTGATAAGCTGTTGTTTTGCTCTCATAAAGGTTTGCCCCCGTGCAGCCTTGAGTTGATTTATTCCTGAGGCACTTGCAAATAAACCCTCCTCCCAACACTCATCACCCTGCCATGTCCAGTGACAGAAGCAGGTGCTGGGTCCAGGTGGGCCTGCCAACACACGAGGCTGGCACAGACCAGCAGGGGGTCTGACCAGGCCAGGAGTCCACATCAAGACAAATATTATACCTAGAAACACAGCAAAACCTGTTGCAAAACTCCCTCCACAAAACACATATATACTGAGTGAGTGCTTTAAATGGGAAACTGGGAGGCAGTGCATTTGTGGATGAGCTGATTGTTGTGGGGATATGGTAAACTAGAGGGACAAATTAGTCCCGATTTGAATCCGAGTCTGTGTGTCTGCAATGAAGCTGATGAACCCTGCTTGGAAGACGATCATTAGTGAGTCAAATACCAGCACAAATGGCCGCCCGCGATAATGGCTGACATTCATCTATGTCTGAGTTTTGTCCAACTCGCCGCTTAATGCTCATACAACAAGGGACCTGAATTCTGACGAGTAAAAAATAAAAGGGCATTTTGCAGAGGAAAGACAGCCCAAACTTACTCACGTATTGACTTTTTTTTTTTACTCATATGGTAAATTAAAGGGACTGGAATTACCTCACATTTACCCTAAATGACTTGCAAAGAAGCAATAGGATATCAGAGGTGTTACATCCTGAATATAGATTGAACAAAATATTCCTCTCACAGTAAAAGAATCATGTATGATGAAGTAGTGCAAATGGAGGAAATAAAAGCTTGTTGCGTAACATTTTAACACTCACCCACTTTGGTGTGATCAATCCGGTGCTCGTGCACAGTCCATCCCTCTGCCCCCCCATCTGTTATTGCAAGTGCTGTCCATATAACAGGCGCCTGTCAATTTCGCCTGCTTTTTATTGACTCATCCTCTGAGCCATGGAGGGGTTTCGATCACAATTATCATTTTTTATGAATACATTTTCATGAATATATTAGCGTCCTCCCCACCACCGCCACCCACCACACACATACACATACACATTTGGTGGAGTGTTGTTTTCTCACAGTTAATCAGTGGCCAGATAAATCAGAGGCCATATTTGCAGTCCATCTGCTGGGAAGGTGCAGTGGGCTCCAGACGCCATTCAAACATGCTGGACAATAACAGGAAGTGAGACAGCACGCAGACGTTGCAGGCATCACACTTCACTTTTCACTATGTTCTGTCAATACAGATGTCAGGCCAAGATGATCTATTTTTTTCTGGACCAGAGAACCAAGAACTTTTTTTGTTCAGTATGTTGCAACTTGTGAATAGTTAATATCCATTGATTTCCTTACTGGGTAATACCTTAAATTCGTACACCCTGTCTTTTGGAGGCTGAAGCACTGGTACAGTTATACAACACAGTACAAGTGGGGCTGGGTGGTGGAGCATAAAGCCAAAAAAGTTTGACTTACGAGGCCCATAAAGCATGCACACTACCTTTAACAATACATCCGTCTCGAGCTCATCCACACAAACAGAGGAAAATAATTATAGATGTGGCTTTGAGCGCATTTTAAAAGTTTTAGGGCCTAATGAAATAAAGGGGCTCTATCAAGTGTTGTTATGGTTTTCCCTTTCCTGTAGTGTGTTATGTAGGTTTGTGTGCATGTAAAGGGTCTGCAAAGGCTAAAATCGCAAAGTTCCCTCGAGATGGGAGTTTCTCTCCCCCATTGGACTTCTTTGTTTACTTCCTCACACTATGACATCAATATATAACATTCACGCTTCTATTAGCTAGCGCTCCAACACATTGTACGTGATTGGCAAAGGGGCGGACTCTAAGCAGTTGACAGTTGATCACAACTTAATTGTGTAACAATGACAACTTGTAGGTCCCATTGTCCAGCAGTGGCTCAGTCAGTAGGGGCTTGGACTGGGAATCGTAGGGTCGCCGGTTCAAGTCCCCGAACAGACTTGAAAAATGGAAAGTGGACTGCTACTTGGAGAGGTCCCAGTTCACCTCCTAGGCCCTGCTGTGGTGCCCTTGAGCAAGGCACCGGACACCTCCAATCCCCCCCCTCCCCATTGCTCCCCGGGCGCTGCACGATAGCTGCCCACTGCTCCTAGTACTAGGATGGGTTAAATGCAGAGGACTAATTTCACTGTGTGTGCTCTGCTGTGTGCATGTATGTGACTAATAAAGAGGGTTTCATCCTCCGATTCTATCTATCTATCTATTATATATTTCCCAAAAAACAGATATAAATCTAGTCGTTTGTACACCAAATTTAAACTTTTATGAATTTTCTATACAAAGAAAGTTAAAGGATGTATATACAGTATTTCTTTTTCGAAACAGACAAATAGACATCAACCTTTTTCCCAAATTATTCATAAATATAACATAAAGCGACTTCAGGAAATAAACTAAGTCACTGAGAGGCTGAAGCCGGGCCTGGTCGCAAATTGTCTGACAGGCTATCAAAATATGAATAGCTGATATCAGAAACATTGTGAAAAATAACGTAATTTAATGAAAAAAGAGATGATCAACTTAGTTCAACGTAGACAAAGAAATTGCAATAATAATCAAAGCAATCATAAAGTTTGCGGTCAACAAAAAATACAATGACCCTGTCACCCTCTCTTCCACACACACACCAATACACAAAATATAAACTAGTGCAAACCTAACTTGTATTAAAACACAATGCATCAACTTTGTAAGTTGCATAGCTCCTACATAACAAGATGTTAGGAAAATAGTAGATTGATTGCAAAAAAAGACAACCAGATATTTGGGGACTGGTCAAAGTTGTTTAAAACAAAAATGGGCACCTCCACCGGTGAGTCTCTGAAACTCTGAAAAAAGACCCAAACGGTTTCCGGGTGCTTTGTTATTCCAGATGGCTTTATGGGTCATGAAAGAGTGATTCACACGTCACTTTAAAAGTGCTTGTCACTGGCCTGCCGTCTAAGCGCTCCTCTCCTTAAAAACCGGGAAGCACCCCATCAATTATTTGCTAAGCAGCCATACTGAAGATCTCACTTTGAACAGTGTGTGGGGACGGCAGCCCTGTCAGCGTGATGATAGATGCACTGGAGGCTCACGCTGCCCCAGCACGCCTCTCTGAGGGGCGGCAGCTGCACAAAGTCTGAGCCTTCTGTGTGTGTGTGTGTGTGTGTGTGTGTGTGTGTGTGTGTGTGTGTGTGTGTGTGTGTGTGTGTGTGTGTGTGTGTGTGTGTGTGTGTGTGTGTGTGTGTGTGTGTGTGCAGAAAACAACACACATAGGTAGAAACACACACAGGCATTCACACTGTTGATTCTCGACTCCCAAGGATGTACACACTCACCTGTACAAATATAAACCCACATCATTAACACCTTCTCTTATACACACATACTGACACACATTAAATACCCGTACACATATGTAGGATAACTGCAAACAAGCACAACAACATTACTAATTACTTTTAACCAAGTACAGGCAACTTTTAGGATCTAATAATCTACATAAATGTTGTAAATATTCAACTTTTTATTCAATTGGCTTTTTTCCTGAGAGCCGTAAACGTGCTGCTGTACACACACCCATCCAATCCAAAACAACTAACACTGGCTGCATTCAATCACTCCTCAGCTGCATATAACCAGCTCATTAAGGGCTTCCATTTTTTTTCCAATTACATTTTACCACAATCTCCATCAGCCAATCATCGTGCTGCAGTCAAACTTTTAAATTGTTCTGCTCTCTCCTACAGTCGGCTGTGATTTCATGCGTTAATGCTGCGCTCCGCCTCCACCCCTTCCACCTCGAGTCATCATATCCAGTGCCCAGGTTGAGCTAATCCAAAGACCACCCTAATCAAATCTAAAACTACGACCAGATGTACATCACCGATTTTTCTTTGGCTTTGATTTGTGAATCATCTTAACTCGGCACAGCTGCGAACCCACCAGACCTGCTCTGCTAATTACACCGTTTGCCACTTTAATGTCCAATGTAGCCATCAAGGAGTCAATGGAGAATTAATAGAGCATTAATCAACATGAGCTAATTAGCTTATAACGTGTTAATTAAATCAAGCATTTAAAGTTTTGAGACGTGTAACGCTTTTACTAAAGCACTATAGAGAGAGACAGTATTCCTGCACATGCATGTTGCAGCAGTGAAGTCAATTAAAATGTCATGGTGTTGGTTAATCCCGACCCTAGTTGCTCCGTCTGGGTTTCCCTTTTTGCACCATTCTTATCTCGCCCACCTCCCACCTTAACAAATGTAATTACTTCTCCATTGTGTTCAGTGACACATTCACACACAAAAATGCTTCCGGATCAATGTCGCCGCTTAGGCCGCCACACGCCGAACACTCAGTTGACGATCATAGATTCTATAGAGGAGGATTAAAAATGGCAGAAAGCCAATAACAGAGCCCGTCTTTATAGGACAAGATCAGTGAATTACTTTGACAGTGTGGAGCCCGTCCCGGTGCTCTTAATGTGAAATCAATACACCCTCTTCCACTTACTAGTGTAAAACGCTTGACCTGAGGATTGACTTTTTTGTTTTTTACCCCTCTCTTTGTCTTCTAAGGAATGGATCCATAAGTTTGAGGACAGCTTTTATTTTTGTAGCGATACACATATTGCTGAGGCTGCTGTTTCTGCTTTATCTGGCACTTGGGGGCCTTGGCTCTAAAGACTCTGGCCTCAACCACATCCCAATCTTTAAAGGGAACACATGCTAATTTTCAGGTTCATATTTGTGACATGTCTCCATGCTTTAATTTTCAAAAACCTCTTTATTTTTCTCATACTGCCTGTGCTGCAGTGCCTCTTTTCACCCTCTGTCTGAAACCAGAGCCCTGTCTGCTTTGATTGGTTAGCTCGTCAACTACTTAGAAATGTCCCGCCCCTTAGACTATCCAAACAACTGAAGCGCTAGCCAATAAAAACGTGGGTGTTACAAAGTGACGTTAGGTGTTTGGAAACTCCTAGTGGAAACTGTGGTACTTCAGCCTTTACAGACCATTTACCTGCACAAAAAACCTATACCACCGTTATAGGGCCCCTTTGACTACGTATGTTTATCTTAATATTTGTATTTCATTTGATCTTTTATGGACATTTTACTTTAACTTCTTATGCTTGTACAAATATACTTACTGTATTTTATTTTATCTTATCTTTTTATTGCACATTCCTACTTTAATTTTTTTTTTTGTATCTTTTATTGGGCGTTCCCGTTCTTTTGTTTGTACAATATATACAGTATATATCTTTATCTTATTAAATATTATGTTTTTGTTTTCTTATGTATTTATTTGTATTTATTTCATTCTAAAGTTGAGCAATTGTAACAATTCACCTAGTATTCCGATGATGATGATTTTTTCACATTTTCATAATTTGCTATAACAGCCTCCACTCTGCTAGTCTCAGCCTTTCTACATGATCTTATAACCTGGTTGCAGGGATTTCAGCCATAACATTATACAGTAGGTGAGGTCCAACACAGATGTTGGGTGATCAGGTCTTGCTCACAGGCAGTGTTCCTGTTCATCCCAAAGGTATTGGATGCGGTTGAGGCCAGAAGAGTTCCAGACCAAAGCAGGAAAACCAGTTCTTTATGGAGATGGATTGAGCATTTATGGTTGTATTGTTGAAAGTATGTCACCAAGAAGTTTGGAAACAAATTACTGGTTAAATTACCATTTTCTGCTGCAGCATAAATATTTCCCTTCATTATCACATTCACAGACCAGGGGTAGGGTAGTACAGTAAGTTATCTTTCTACAAAGTAGCTTAAAAGAAAACTTAAATATGTATTTCTCTCCTCGTGTTACCTTGAATTTGAGACTTTTGTCTAATACTCCAAGGTGAACAAAGAATCAAAAAACAAAAATGAGAATAATAGGAAGAACAGGAAAACTATTTCAGTACATCTGTTAACAACTCTTACATAACTCATGGAGCATATTCCAAGTCTCATGTATACTGTTGTATGCACATTACTTCACAAACACATGTATTTCATTGATGACTTTCAAAGCAGAAGTGCCTTAAACAGTAAGGTTATTGAAAATACATGTTTGGAACCAGTAGTAAGCATACGTCTGTATAAATGAGATTCTGATCATTCTTCAGCAGATCTGTATGATTTTTCCTAACAAATGCCTTCATGTTTTTTTTACTTTTGTTGAACACATCCCCACATTGGCTACAAGTCATCAAACATTTCCTGTTTGTTATTCCTTGTTAACCATGCAGGCATGCAAGAAAAACAACGTTTTGTTCAAGAATGAAAGGTTATTGAAATACAAATGGTGTAAATGATACAACTGTGGGTGAATGATTTATTTAATAAATAAACTACAAGCTCATATATGAGCTGACATTACATCACATGTCACACAAACGTCTACAGCCTTTACTGTAAGCATATATATTTGAGCTTGAGAATTTTCGAGAAAGCAATACAAACTTTTTTCTTTAATGTGCCATGACATCCCAAAAGCCCACTGGTTTATATCTCAAATATTACAAGATTAGCTTTCACTCAAATTTAACCAAAATCAAGATAACATTTCAATATGTACCTTGAAGTAAAATCTAGTAAAAAATTGGACTTCAAACTTCCCCTAAGATTATAGAGACATAACAACATGATGTAAAAGTTGCATAAAATCAATTGTTTGTCCTGATTTTCTTGTCCTCATTCACCTCTGATGGATCATGTGTTAATAAACCCCTCCTCCGTTCATCCTCTTGACCCCCACCATGTCACACTCTCCTCCTCCTGTCTGTCCCCATGCTCCCAGTCACCTCACCTTAAAAGGAGGAGGCCACAGATCAATACGTTTGATGGGAAGGCAATAAGCAGCCCTATTAAGTGACAAAGGTTTACTCTGTAACAGCTGGGCTGGCGCGGGAGCCGAGCTTGTCTGACTAATGAATCGTGAAACAATCAGGCAGTAGCCATTTGTGTTTAGATCTGTAAATATGGCGCGGTACAAGTGCCAGACCATCGCTGGCACTCCAGCTGGGGCCACAGATGGTCTGGATTGGAGGCGAGGCGCAGGCAAACCGTTAGCTCCTCCGGCCCACACTGCACCGCACCTCCTCTGTCTCTGAGTGACAACTTCACTTTCGCGCTAACTTAGCCCGCCTGCCCCACATTGGGCGCCAGGATTTGGTTAAAAAAAAAAAAGAGGAAAAGAACCTGACAGCTCCTGAATGGGAGCCCAGCCGATGAGCAGTCTTGATGCAATCCGGCAGAGGGAACCAGGGGGAGTAGAGAAAGAGAAGAGCAATGATGATCCTGCTATTTAAAGACATGATCAACCTAATTAACCTTGGGATGCCAATGAGTAATTCTGAGGTGGCTGCTCCACCACAAGAGTGGTGAGGTGGAGGCGTCATAAATCTCACTAATAAGAAGTACTTCGTCAAATAGGAAGAACATGGGCGCACAGGCAAGTCATTATTTGGAAGAGGATTGAAAATACTGTATTTGATGTTCTTATCAGTTAAGCCAAGGAAGGAGAGGGCGGGTAATGTGGTAGAGATGGGCTGTAATTCACCCGGCGACAGCTGAGTAAATACAGAAACATTGAAATAGACAAATAAGAATTCATTTCAAAGACTTTTTGTCATTTGCCCGCACAAATGGTTGAAATAGAGACGGACTATATTCTGCAGTCGCAGTGAGGAGGGGTGGAGGGGGCGAGCGTCCTTGAGATAGAGCTATGAAAGACGTTTATTTAATCTATTTCCGAGGTAAAATGATCTTCTGGCGTTTTGCTCTACACATTTGGTGCAGTGAATGTGAAAGCGGTACAGAGCCATTACAATGCCCTCAAGTCTATTAAACTGAATGACAGACGTTGTTTACAACCCCAACTGCTTCTGCAGCCGCACCATTATCGCTGCATACTGATGCGAGCATCAACAGCAGGATTGGCTGTCATTACAGAAAGGATGGGAGAGTGTCTTAAAGAAACATTTATAAGCATTTCTGAAGGATTTGTAACCTGTTAATTGCTAGATGGGATTTTACTTTCATTACCTCTTCCAGCATATGGGCCTGTGAATGCTACACATTATCAACAATATACTAGCTGATTAAACTTCAATACACTGATGTCAGAATGAAACCTGTAGCATTTAAATTACATTCAGCAGAATATAACAATCACAACATGCAGTGAGTGCTAGGACAGCATGTTGTGATGAAACAAAGAAGCTTAATCAAATTAAAAACATTAAAGTAAAACGGCATTAGTTATTGTTGGAATACTTTAATAAGCATTGAATTAAAAACAAATGTAATTTTTGAAAATGTTTTTCTAAAGTCTTGGTAAATGTTAATTAATGTAAAAACTTAAATATGCATGTGTGTGTCACGTACGTAAGCTAGCATAGCATTGGGTTTTCTACTTTGTTTTTTTGACGGCAGTTCATCTGCGGGTCATTTACAAAACAATAAGCAGTTTTTATTTGGTGCAGATCTATGAATTTGTTAAAAAATGGATATACAAACATATACAAATACATAAACCTCTCCTTAAGAAAATAAAAGGAAAAATAAAAAAAGGTAAAAGTCATAATAATGAGAATGAAAGATGAAGGGGGAAAAAGAGGAACAAATTATAATAAAAAAATAAAATTACTCAAGCACGATTATCTCATAATTGTTTGTCATTATTTTGATAAAAAACTTAAAGCAGAATAAACATTTTCTATTCCCCAAAATGTTTTCGAGCTCATTTAGCATCTTCAAAGCTGTTTGTTGTACCATACTGCTTTTAAAACTCATATGAAAGTCATGAAATGTAGCTACAGTACAACCATGGCGGTCAATTTCTTTCAACGATTATCAGCCACATTTGAGGGGTCGTGTTTGAAATTGCATCTATCTTAAATCACTTTTTAATGTCCTTTGTCATGAGGTGTTTACATTATTTTTGTCAAGCCTATTTACCTCTTTCATACTGAAAGTGCAGCTTTTACAGTAATGACACCCAATTGACATTCAGCTGTTCTCCTTAAACAACACAGTGTCTGGATGTTCTGCTCTGCTATGTGCTGGAGCGATATTTATGGGCCTCTAAATGTGCAGAGCCTTTGTTTCACAGTGTTAATAATGCCAGGCCCAGACCTACTGTCCTTGTCCCTTCAGTCCTGTGAATAAGAACCTAGGCAATGGAACTTTTTGCGCAACGTTAACTGTCACGACCCGCGGCGGCGGCTGGAAATGGCTTAACTAAACTGTCAGATCTAATAAAGCCAATAAAGGGATCAGATAAATGTTTATTACATAGTGGGAAAAGATCATTTCTGGACAGAAATTGAGGATGACCTTTCCGGATAATTCCTCGCCGTTGTCGCACCCCCTTCCCTCTGCTGGATAAATCACTAGGTCCCTTTTGTTTCACGGCTGATGGAGCCCTGCTGACGTGGGATTGTTAAAACCTCACTAGCTCTTCTTTCTTTGTCTTCCCAATTACAGGAGCCCTCCGAGTCTAAATGAGACCGCAACGTACAGACAGGGGCAGGCTGTTGTGCTCTTGCTGCTTCGATAGATGATATCAGATAGTGATATTATGGCAGACAATATAATACCTACTCTAATTGCAGAACAAACCTTTTTTTCAATTAAATATCTGCTGAACTTCAGCAACCCTAACCCTAACCCGTTGAGGATGCCCAACTAGTGCGCTTTGAAGAGTAAGCAGTGTTTTGTGTGTGTTTTCTTCAAATAAACCATCATTTAGTCATTCTGGATGACATTGGAGAATAAATTAATTCAGGATGTATGCAATGTAAATGCTTGAAGAATATACTTTAAAGAAGGGATATCATTTGACTTGAAATAATTAGATAACAGTTCTGGTCGAACTCAATAATAACAATTCAAGGAAGAGGCTGGTGGATGAGGATTCACCCTAAGCATTGAAAGTGATTAAGGGTTGGTAACATATATGTACTTATTGCAGTAGTGAAATTTTATATAAACTTGACAAAGCTATTTTAAGCACATGGTAAAATAGTATTATCTGAGCATTATGTTTTTTGTTCATGTGGTAGATCAAGCTAAACACACATTGACATGCAGTAGGAGCTATTGTTTCGAGTTATTTTTAACTTCCAGTATGTTTGTCTGTCTATGTGTCTGTCAGCAGGATTAGAGAGACACTAGGTCATATTTTCATGAGACTTACTAAGGAGAGAACCAACGAAGCCAAGGAATTGTGAAGCAGATCCAGATCACAGGAGGGATGGACAACTTTGTTCATTTGGTGTCTGTATTATCAGAAAAAAAGAGTTCTCCTATTGGTAAATTTAACTTCAGGCCCTTTATCCGTTTAAAACATAGTAGACAGTTGTTTAAACGATTAAATTCAAACACTTCTTTTTTGCTGTGTCCATGTTGGTCAACATTACATTTAAAGCTAATGAACACACCACATTAAACAACTCTTAGGACGTCTGTCACCAAATCTGAGACCAAAGAAACAAAGTCCCTAGCATAAGCTGTGTGTACATTATTAATATAGAGGGGTGTGTGTGTGTGTGTGGGGGGGGGTGTCTTATACTGTAGTTCAAACCAATGTAAAATGTAAGCCTTACACAGAAAACGTGTAACACTCATCAAATATGGATGACGACACCTTCCCACGAGCACCTGCACCTCACGGGTTCACATCAACAGATGTGGCGTGATGAGATCAGGTTGGGGGTGATCGAAGATGATTCGTTACAGCCGTATCCCCGTTATTTTTCCCCAAGAAACCCCCTCCCTCCCCCAGTCCTCACCCCCCGCCCCTCCTTGGCCTGTCCTCTGAGCTACATGTGGCGTGGCTGCCTACTGCTTCCTGTGACAAGCCAAGCTGTCCGCTGACCACTTCATTTTTGATGTTGGCAGACAAAACCCGAGCAATGGCGGCCAATATGCGAGTGCGTGCAAACACACACACACACACACACACACACACACACACACACACACACACACACACACACACACACACACACACACACACACACACACACACACACACACACACACACACACACACTGGGTTCAGGGGAACATCATCCAAGAACAAGAAGAAGAGTTTCCAAATGACCAAACACAGGCTGCTGGAGGAGTGTTTGCTTCGCCTCTCCTTTGTTTTCTCTCCATCTCTATCTCAGAAGTCCATCACTGTATCTCTGTTTACCTTTCCTTCTTCTCCCTTCTTTGTTTTGATACTGATATTCCTGTCTCTATTGGCAGTTGATTTGACTCTTTGTTTAAGCAGCTTTTTATTTTCTCCCCGGCTATTTTCAGTTTTCTTTCAAATCTAACTTTTTTTCCCATCCTGTCCCGTCTTTGTCTACAGTTTTTGCCCTCTTGCGCTATCCTTATATTGTACCTTGTCTCCCTTCTTCCTTTGTATTTGTTTTATCCATAATTGTTTTATTTTTGCTGTTATATATTTTCTCGTCTATAAGCTTTATCTTGCACATCAATCTTTGGTCCTTCGAGTCTTATGTTTCTTTTGTTAAAATCACTAAGTACGTTATTTTAATGCTGGGCAATCTTTAAACAAAGACATGCTATGACTATTTGTTTTGTTCTCATTAGTGTCTGTCCTACATTTTCTTACGTATTCTGTCAGTGTCTATTGTGTGTTATCTTCTATTTCTTTACCTGTACTGTCTTTTCTGACATTTGTTCATAGCTTGGTGCCCTCTTTCCATTTATATCACTTTTGGGGTAGTCTTGCTTTAATTATTATTATTATTATTTTTTTTTTTAAAGAATTTTTGGGCAACCAGTGCCTTTAATACAGTGACAGTGCAGTTCATATATGGGGAGACAGAGGGGAAGATGCGGGCAAAGGGACTCAGGCCGGATTCGAACCTGGGTCCACCGCATGGGGATCAAACCCCAGTATATGGCCGCCAGCTCTACCCACTGAGCTATAGGACGGCCTGTCTTGCTTTAGTTTAACTACTTTTCCGATTTTTCTTCATTGAGTATCTTATACATGATCCTGGCTTCCCATAGCTCAAAGAAAAAGATAGTGCATTTTAAGTTGAAGGTTTTCATGCTCTTGCAGCATTAATAAAAAAATTGTCAAATTGAATATCCTTCAACGGCAATTTCTGCAGTTTGGGTTTCCACGTAACAAATCCATATACGTTTCCTGCATTCTTGTTTTGAAACTAAAAATTGACCGAATATTTCTCTACATTTTCCTCTATGTTACCCATTTAAAAACCCATTGGATAACCTGAAAAAAGCTCTTTAAAAGTTGACATTTCTTAGAGGTACGGGGTTTGATAAACTTCCTAAAACTGAACTTATCTATTGAACATGCTCTGTTACCTTGAAGAATGAAATGGTTTTGTTTGCTCTGTCTAAAGAGCAATACATCACATTCCACTCTGGACACCTGCATGTACCCAATTCTCCATATCAGTGTGATAGACTGACGTTAGCCTAAAGACATGACCAGGCCCCTGTTTAAGGTCGGATACACATTAGATTCTGGGGTCAGGATAAGAGGCTTTGATCGGTGTTACCACACTGGGTTCATGATCTGTGTGTGTGTGTGTGTGTGTGTGTGTGCGTGTGTGTGTGTGTAGTCACAGCTATAGAGTGAGGGTATATGAGGCGGGAGGGTCTCACCCAGCCCATTAGATGTGTGCACTGGCCTGTGAGATGTTGTATCACTTTAATTAGTGGGGGGCTGTGGGCCACGGCGGCGTGAGGAGATGAGGAGAAGGTTGATTGTGTTTTAGTCATTGCCTAAAGCCACGGACCCCCTCTCACCCCCAAGCCCTCAAACCCCCACATCCCAACCCACATGTAAAAAGTTTTGTCAGGCTTGGCTTCGTCTCTGGGCCTCTTGTCAAAGTGGCCGGTGACAAGACGACTATTGTGTTCAGCTCATGTTCTTTAAGTCTGGTGGTTGGGGAAATACATGTTTCATTCTAATATCTTAATCGACACTGCCAAGAAAATTTCCCCATCTTCCTTTTTACCATCACAACATCTTCTTTAATTGCAGCCACATTTCCATATTAGCTGATGTGTAAAACCATTCATTTAGCCAATCTGCCTCAGGCCTCATCTGAATTTGAGGAAACCGGGCAAAACTTAAATGCTGTCACACGGTCTGAATAAATTGCAAAATAATGAACATTTTAGATAACTACGGTGAATCAGAGCACGCTGAATACACCCTGGCAAGGAGCCAGCCCCCGCAGACGGTCAGAGATGGAGCCATAGAGAGCAGGAATGGGTATTCTGGGTAATTGGACTCATTGTCCCATTGTAGAAGCTAATGAAGTGATGCGACTGAAAGGATGATTCTTTGCAATTGTCTTAGAAGTCATTCAGCGGCTTGTAGCATTAGACAGTTATAAATACCATATTTTATTTTAATTATGCCAAAAACAAAAATAATATTTGTTGCTAAATGACACATCCACTAGATTCAAAAAATGAAATCAAGCAGAAAATGTGACAAATGCTTTTAATTTTGATGGATAATACTGAAGTATGAACACTGGCATCATGCTCATTTATGTTGCAGACAAAACTACAATTTGCATTTATGGGTGTTATCTCCAAATGTTGTTCTTCTGAATTTGATTCTCCGCTGCTACTGAAAATGTACTTTGCACTAAGTATTATTTGCACTAAAGACCTACTTGCACTACTGTCAAACGGTGTTGTTTGTGTCTAACATATGTATATATTACTTAGTTGTTTTTTGTATACCACTTTTTACCCCCCCTTTTTTTTCTAGGCTCTTATCTTTTTATGTTAAATGTTCTTGTTTATATTTGCACTGTGGGACTGCCAGAAACAGTATTTCAATTTTCTGTATGTATAACACATGTGGAAACTTTGACAATAAAGTGGACTTACTTTGACTTTGACTTTGACTTTGACTTTTGACTTTGATTCACATACTATATTCTAAAAAAATCTTTAAAAATCTTTATTGTGCTTTTTGGGGTTTTCCCTTTCCTGTAGTGTGTTGAATACAGTAGGTATGTGTGCATGTAAATGGTCTGCAAAAGCTAAAATCGCCCCCATTGGTATTGTTTCTTTTCTTCCGTTACTTAATGACACCACTATGTGCACATTGTTCGTTAACAACTAAGGGACAGGACATCTCTAAGGGCTAGATCTATTCCGGCCAGCTAACCAATCAGAGCAGGCTGGGCTCAGGTTTTAGACAGAGGGTGAAAAAACATTTAATATAAGAGCATGAAAACAAACAACTTGCAAATCAGCATTATATGGCCCCTTTAAGAAAACTGAAAAATGTACCGTAACATTTGTTATTGAAATATGAAATAACAAATATCATCTAATAAAATGTTTCCTTTCAAATTGGTTATTTTCTCTGGAAAATCAAGAAAAATATAGTGAACTGCTTCCCCAAACAATAACATTATGAAGTAAAGCCTTCATTCTGGCAGTGACATGGTGTCATACATGTTACAACACAACTACGCATCAGGAAACAGAGAAGATTGATGTCAGAGGTGAAAATCGTTGGACAATAGCCTCCTAATGAACAGTGTCAGGTCCCATGTTTCTCACTCTGCTAAGGGTGCCGGGATGTGGGATTGGATGGGAAATGGGGGGTGGAATAGTGGGAAGGGGGAGGGTTGATGGTGGGCGGTGCTGCGGATCTTTATTGCTATCATAAAAGTTTACACGACCACCATCTCTTATAATCTATATTGACAGGAGTTTTCAGAGAAAAGCCTTGGAAAAGAAAAAAAGAAAGGCCATATCATCATCCAGCCTTAGGTGCAACATCTCCTTGTAATAGGCCAAGGAAAATATAGACTTATGGAAAATGAAATGAGGCATGAATGACCATAAGCGTGAAGACAATTACACCCTTCGGAAATCGTATATTTGTGAAGATAGTTTCTGGAGGAGGCCGCGCACTCGGACCCTTTGGGGGTTACAGTACCTTCTCTATGCTTGAACTCTCCTTGAACTTACAGGCTGGAGTGGGACGTGGCTATCTGCCCCTGCATCTGGTTATTTTAGCTCCAATTTGCTGCCTAATGCCACAATTACCCTGATCTATGGCTCAAGTCACCCCTATAATGGCTCAGTGTCAAAATCAGCAAATTTGCAGAGGCAAGGGCCTGAGAGGAAGTCCTGACTTCGGTCCATTGACGGTTTGATTGATTTGGAAACTACTTTTCTGATTACGTGACTGGCCACACAAACCAAAAGCAAACTAGATAAGTTGAATGAAAAAACTGAAATAAAGTGTCTACAGTGTCCTTCACAGACGTGACAAGGAAGTAAGTAATATGTGAAGTAGAAGCCTGTTTGTGGTTAATGAAACTATAAAACAAAGTGGAGAAGGAGATTAAAATCAGAACTCCTTCACCATCTCCCTTTTTATTTGCTGTTTCTGCCTGAAATTAAACTGGTTTTTGTAGTAATACTTTTGGGCATTTTATTTTTATTCAGAGCGTCATCATGAATGATCATTTGAAATGGGTAAAAGGATCTTTTATCATGCACAGACCTTTATTGGTCATTTTTAGTGAGGACGGGCTCAGAATATAAAAATAACAAGATTTAACTGTTGGTTCACTAAGTGCTCATGTAATGCTCACAACACACCAACATATAAATGTAAAACACAACTTTCTTGTTGCCACATTTATTTACTTACAGTGAGAATGCTGTGCAATCTTTGGACAGTTGCATGGACATACAGATGGACCGGTATCGCTGTCGATCTAGAAAAAACACAAAACATCTTGTCAGTTTTGTTTCATAAAGAAACTTTAACTTAGCCATACACAACACACCATACGCGGAACAGTTGCCCATGGACTTTTTTCTGCCGCTCTGACTACTTCACCTTCTTCATTGCTCTGATTGGTTGTAGCGCTATCCTATTGCGTGCAGAGGGAATTTGATAGACAACCGTTTATCCCGCCCCTCAGGTTGAGCCCTGCCAATTGTGTGTGCCCAGGCTAGCTTTTACTTGTAATAGCCCCCCAAAACATTCTTTAAAACAATAAAGAAATAACTTTGCATTTCATTTTTTCTCCCAGGAAAACATTTGAACCCTGGCGGTTACCTCATCATGTACTAGTGCCAGTGTAATGTCAGACCATTTACATGCACATATACATAAAGGTACAGGAAGGGAAAACCTAAAAAAAGCACAATAAGGCCCCTTTATGAACTTTAAAATAGTTTGGTTCCAGAAGTAAAGTTAGTTTTGATTGTCACATCTACCTGTGCCTGTTTTCTAACCCCACCCTCACTATATGAGAGTATTATGCTATGGAGCAATGGCTATTTCAGCCTCGGACCTTTGTTTTTGCTTTGACAATGAATGATATCCAGTGTGGCATCTTATCAGCCTGTCAGATTGGAGACATTTCTGGCCAGATGCCAATGTTTAATATCAAAGCCTTTGACTTTACAATGATGTTAAATTTCTAGTTTTCTTTCAACCAACCCAAGTTGATTTCAGTAAGATGACTGCCACAAGTGGAAGAAGTAAAGAATAAAAAGGATGATAAAACAACAGAGAAATGTATTTAAAAATCTTCCAATGAAAATTGTGATTTATCCGGATGCATGGACATGTTTACACCTGCAACTGTGCAAGTGTTATTTCCCCCTAAAGCTTAATCATGATCTGAACATGCCCCTTTGGATGAGAGTGTAGAGATAAGAGCCTAAAACGACAAACATTACAATGTGAGATAAGATGCTAAGGAGGGCAGATGCTGCAGTGTGGAGAGAGTGACTCCACTTTGGCTGCCCAGATTCCCCTCTCAGCGATGAAAGCAGCCCCCTGAAGTCCACTCCATCACGGCATGGCTCTCTGCCCTAGCTGTGGCGTGACTGGGACAAGGATGAGTGGCGGTAAAGGACAAACTCATGGACACCAGTTGGGCTCCCAGAACCAGCGCACATTATTACCCCCAACAGAAGCCGAGTGAAGACCAGAGCCAGGAGCCCGTCCCCGGCACAGCTTCGGTGGGAGATGCAGAAACAGATGGCCACCCCCAGCAAGACATTAGGAGAAGAGATTTGAAAACATCTTGAAGCCCCTGTCGCCACACAGAGACTGTGGTCAGGAGGCTAATGTGAGAATAGTAAAACATCAGAGTAAATGTTAAAATGAGCTGCGATAAGAACAACAGCTGTCCGAAATTACAAGGAACTACACTCTACCGCGTATTTATTTGGGTCTACAGTGTAACATTCAAAAAGCCATTGTCTGCTTGTGCATAAGGAGACTGCTGAGGCATTACTTGGACCAAATATGAAGTTACCGAAATGAAACTACAAGCCATGTAAAGCAAAGATTTGCCTACAGCTACAGTGGGGCAAAAAAGTATTTAGTCAGCCACCAATTGTGCAAGTTCTCCCATTTAAAAAGATGAGAGATGGCTGTAATTTTCATCATAGGTATACCTCAACTATGAGAGACAGAATGAGAAAAAAAAAACCAGGAAATCACATTGTAGGATTTTTAATGAATTAATTGGTAAATTCCTCGGCAAAATAAGTATTTGGTCACCTACAAACAAGCAAGATTTCTGGCTCTCACAGACCTGTAACTTCTTCTTTAAGAGGCTCCTCTGTCCTCCACTCGTTACCTGTATTAATGGCACCTTTTTGAACTCGTTATCAGTATAAAAGACACCTGTCCACAACCTCAAACAGTCATACTCCAAACTCCACTATGGCCAAGACCAAAGAGCTGTCAAAGGAGACCAGAGACAACATTGTAGACCTGCACCAGGCTGGGAAAACTGAATCTGCAATAGATAAGCAGCTTGGTGTGAAGAAATCAACTGTGGGAGCAATTATTCGAAAATGGAAGACATACAAGACCACTGCTAATCTCCCTCCATCTGGGGCTCCACGCAAGATCTCACCCCGTGGGGTCAAAATGATCACAAGAACGGTGAGCAAAAATCCCAGAACCACACGGGGGGACCTAGTGAATGACCTGCAGAGAGCTGGGACCAAAGTAACAGAGGCTACCATCAGTAACACACTACGCCGCCAGGGACTTAAATCCTGCAGTTCCAGACGTGTCCCCCTGCTTAAGCCAGTACATGTCCAGGCCCGTCTGAAGTTTGCTAGAGGGCATTTGGATGATCCAGAAGAGGATTGGGAGAATGTCATATGGTCAGATGAAACCAAAATAGAACTTTTTGGTAAAAACTCAACTCGTCGTGTTTGGAGGAGAAAGAATGCAGAGTTGCATCCAAAGAACACCATACCTACTGTGAAGCATGGGGGTGGAAACATCATGCTTTGGGGCTGTTTTTCTGCAAAGGGACCAGGACGACTGATCCGTGTAAAGGAAAGAATGAATGGGGCCATGTATCGTGAGATTTTGAGTGAAAACCTCCTTCCATCAGCAAGGGCACTGAAGATGAAGCGTGGCTGGGTCTTTCAGCATGACAATGATCCCAAACACACCGCCAGGGCAACGAAGGAGTGGCTTCATAAGAAGCATTTCTAGGTCCTGGAGTGGCCTAGCCAGTCTCCAGATCTCAACCCCATAGAAAATCTTTGGAGGGAGTTGAAAGTCCGTGTTGCCCAGCGACAGCCCCAAAACATCACTGCTTTAGAGGAGATCTGCATGGAGGAATGGGCCAAAATACCAGCAACAGTGTGTGGAAACCTTGTGAAGACTTCCAGAAAACGTTTGACCTCTGTCATTGCCAACAAAGGGTATATAACAAAGTATTCAGATGAACTTTTGTTATTGACCAAATACTTATTTTCCACAATCATTAGAAAATAAATTCTTTAAAAATCCTACAATGTGATTTTCTGGATTTTCTTTTCTCATTCTGTCTCTCATAGTTGAGGTATACCTATGATACAAATTACAGGCCTCTCTCATCTTTTTAAATGGGAGAACTTGCACAATTGGTGGCTGACTAAATACTTTTTTGCCCCACTGTATATACCCTATAGATACTAGGCATTAGCACCAAACGTAAGATGTATTAACATTGCACTTATTGGGTCTTTATCAAAAGAACAAAAGTATGTATTGTATTTTAATGGTGTATCTTTATGTTTATCTTAGATTTCACAAAAACATTAAGTGTATTTATGTGTCTAAAAATGGGAAAATACTAGAATGTCTCAAGTGCTTTATTGAAAACAGATTTTAAGTCAAAGTCCACTTGCTGCAGCGCTTTCAACCACATCCAACAGTTTTCCTTAGCGCATTGAATTTGCTCCATCCATAGATGTGGGCAAAAAGTCAAAAAGGCTAAGAAGTGGACCTTAAATTGGGATTACTTGGACTAATTATTGTAGCCGATGTTAGATATGAACTTTTAGAGCTTAAAACTTGCTTCAAACTCTGCAGCCATTCTACACAGGGAGGTTATATCAAGTAAAGCCAGAGTTTAAATATATCTAATGTCTGTTATTAAAGTCTTTGTTAATATTTCACAGACAATTAACCCCAAAATAACTTTATATTTTTCCTTTTCACTGTAGTGCTATTTGTTTGAATCTCTATTGTTTTGGGTGAGTACCCGGGTGGAGGAGATATTGGCCGCAGAGAAACCTTCTCTTGATTGTTGGTTGAAAGGAAATAGTTGCTGCTGAGTTTTTACTTAAGATTCTTTTTTACTTTTAGGAAAAACAAGTGAAGGGCTTTCTTGTTCCATTACGTTGTAGAGTAGGCATTTCTTTGACTGATATTGGCAACTCATGCCAAAACAATCAAGATGGTCAAATGGCTTTGTATTTCTCCATTTGTTTGACTTGCTGCAGTGAACTAGGGATTTCACCTCAACTATTACAATACAAGTCCCCATACAACAGTCCTTTTTCTTTCTGATTAGGTTCTTTTGTACTTAAAAATGAAAGGGTGACCAAATTCCTTCTGGCCTAATGCAAACATCCAGAATATTACTGCAGTGAGAAGCCCAGAAAAACACCCAAGGTGACACGTATCATTGGCGGATGTTGAGCATGGGCGATATTTTTCGCAGCGGTGTCAAGAGACTTGTGAACAGAGGGTTTGGCTATTCCTGGACATATTCTCCACACCTTTGCCTGGAGAGCACTGGGTTGGCATTTCAAACTTTATCACCTGTCACAAGAGAGACACCGGCTGCTCTGAAGAGCGCTGCTCCCTGCCGCTGCCACCGCGGACCCCCCCTAACCCATCCACTTGCTAGACATCACACCCGTCCTTGGAAGTCGTGCTTGGAAAGAAAAGACGAAGATTTCCCCAGTGGGAGGCTGCGGCCACTGGCCAGCCGACATCCATATTGTCTTCTGGCTCCTAATTGATTTGAGGGCTGAGAAAATCATCTTGATCATGTAAAGCTAGAAGCTGCCTCTTGATATATCCATTCATATGTGCAAACCACACTGCTGGACACAATGTACCACACTGTCCATTTAATACACAACTTGTTGTGCTGCTTACCAGACATGTTTTAATTTTATTATGTTTTGCTTTTTCCTTAAAATCCTTTCATATCCTCACTGTTGTAGTGACAAAATGTCCTGACACAGATAATCATTTAATCTGTGTCAGTATTTACCGTTTTACTATAATGGCCAAAATGATATTATCAGGATAAATAAAATGAAATAAAGATCTGCTATTATTACTGACATGTATTTAAATGACTTGAAACACTTAAGCAAATACTTGTTTCTTGGTTTTACATGTATGTAAAATGTATATTGAGCAAAACAGTGCTTTCTTTACCCTACCTTATATTAAATGTAATCATTTAATTTTTTTATGTAGTTATATTTAATAACAATCCACCTGTATTTACAAGCATTTCATTCTTATTAGTAGTCACAGGTCAATGTCAAGATGGTGGGGATTAATGTAGTTAGTGAAAATAGTCACAACGATAGTCATTTAAATTTGTGTGTGTGGAAGTCTCCAGGGGACACAGTGATCAAGGTGACACGTCTCTCTGGTCTCGACGGGGGGTGTCTGGGCTCCAGAAGGCCATGGGTGTCACAGCAACAAAACTTCACAGACGCGCGCGCACGCTCGCAAACACACACACACACACACACACACACACACACACACACACACACACACACACACACACACACACACACACACACACACACACACACACACACACACACACACACACACACACACACAGGGACTGACACCACCATTGGAGATTGTGAAAGGTTAAGTCTGCAGATGATTTTAAAATGATAACTAACTTGCGATGATTTCAACTTAACTCCACCAACATAATGTGCAGGGGTTCATGTTAATATTTGTAATGACTGGTACTTGTTTTATTACACAAGACACACACAAAAGAAAAAAATAGATGTTGGTTTTAAATACACAATTGTGTCACAGTAATACGTATGAAATGACACCAAAGTTATATAATGTACAGTTATAATTTTAACAAAGGGATGATAGCCTTTATCTGGCTAAAGATAATAAATGTCATCTTTGAAAAATCTATACTTCCTATTTTAAATCTCTTTTAGGTTACCAAAGAAAAAAGGAGAAAGCAAAACAGGCTGATGTTATGCTAACTTCTTTTGAAGGAGCTATTTGATATATAGTTAGCCACGGTTGCTAACATTAGCTAATTTAAAGATCTATTATGCAAAATGCACTTTCTGCTGTCTTTTATACATAAATATGTGTCCCCGCCCCGGTGTTTAAATAGACCCACAAAGTGTCAGAAAATGCAACCCTCTCTCTTTTCCTCCTTACCCACAACTCTAAAAACGGGGGTACAAACTACCTGATCCAGATTTGCTTCGGTTATGACGTCATAATACCTGTTACAATTCTCAGTAACGCAGTTACAACACATTTTAACCTGAAATGATGTGGTGTTCTGTTTCTAAGAATTCACAAACATTGCAAGACATTCCGACACCAGAGAAACAATTGTGCGGGTAGAATAGTAACTCAGTAAGCCTGTTTACTATTCGTTAAGAGGGCTGCAGAAACAGATTCACAATGCAGAGCTGCAGGCTCACAATGCAGAGCTGCAGGCTCACAATGCAGAGCTGCAGGCTCGGAGAAAAGAAAAGAAAAAGACAGGAGTGCGCGCAGGCCGAAGCAACAGAAGGTAACTTTCTCTGGGTCTGCTGCTTGAAGTTCAGAGACTGGCAGAGTGTTGCAGAAATGCAGCCTCTGTCCTCTATGGAATCACCGGCTTTTAGAAAGCTTGTCAGCCAAATCCCCGTTAACACACCAATGACAAGGTGAGCTAACGCTGCCATAGAGACTCATTTATATACAGCAGGTCACAGGGCCGTGCAGAGGCTCCACTAACATGTTATTAATAACACACACCAGATAGATAGATAGATAGCTTTAATTAATGAGCTGCAATAAACTACATTTTAGCATAAAGCCATACTTTTGAGGTTATTTTGGTGAAAGTAACTCAAAGTAATGCAAACGTAGTGTAACGCATTACAGTTCAGAGACAGTAATAATGTAATGTAACTTATTACTTGAAAAAAGACTGTAATAAGTAATATGTATTGTATTACATTTTGGAGGTAACTTGCCCATCACTGGGAGGGACTCAGAGTTGTTGTATATAATACATATAATGTCTCTGTTCTAGTGGTAAACACTGGTAAGTGTTTCAGAAATAATGCTTGATGTGGTTTGGAACATAACGTGGTGTTTAATCACGGCAGCGTTTAGCTGAGTTTCTCCTGGTAGAAAACTTTCACAGAGGAGAGCGAGCTGCATGATGCTCCAAAGGGGCGTGGCCAGCTTCAGCTCAGCTCAAATTTAAAGCGACAGCCACAGAATCAGCACTTCAGGAACAGGGCTGAGATAGAGGGGGATGAGGCATGGCTGCAATGGGTGATCTGTTTGGTATTTCGAGCAAAACACTTCAGACATGTTTTGTATAGATATTGCCCTACAATATATTGTTTGAATATAGCATAATAGGAGACCTTTAAGATGTGATTCAATTCTGTTTTATAAAAACTAAATGTGTGAAAGAGCAAAGAGGTAACTGATGAAAGAAACATCACCTGAATATGCAGCTCCAATCCACTTGACAGTGCTTTACAGCAACTTCTACGTCATAGTTTAACTGTTTAGCAACTTTGATGTTTTGTGTCTTTTTCACGACTCATTATTTTTAACTGAAGCGGGTAGTTTTTCTTTTATTCCTCAAAATTATGCGTTTGGGAAATGTATTCCTATCACACTGGGATTTGAAGATATTATGCTTATTTTATTCAAGAGAACATCTGCTCATTTTTAGGTTCATATCAGTATTTTGTGCCTCCACCGTAACATGTTTCCATGGTTTAATGTTCAAAAAGCTCTTTATTTTTCTCATACTGCCTGTGCTGCAGCACCTCTTTTCACCCTCTGTCTGAAACCAGAGCCCAGACTTCTCTGATTGGTTAGCTGGCCGGCTCTGTTGTGATTGGTCAACCGCTAAGAGATGTCGGAAATGTTCCACCACTTTTGAAGTGCTTTCAGGCAGGGAGGGAGTGTAAACTCTACCGTGAACTTTGGGATTTTATTCTTTGCAGACCATTTAAATTCACATAAAGCTATATAAAACACTACAGGAAAGGGAACATCTCAAGAAGCACAATAGGGCTTTTTAAATTCCTTTCCTACAAAAGTAAGACATTTACAACAGATTCCACATTTTACGATGAGGAACATGCAGCTGAAGGGAAAGGGTCAAATCCCCCGCTGTTCTGGCGTTAGTGACTATTACGGCACAAGTACTGGTCATTATCTGTCCTACTCCACTACGCCCACTCAGTGTCTGTGTCTGCGTGTGCTGTACGATCATCAAAAGTGCACGCCGGGGGGGAATTAGGGAATGAAACATAATGTCAGCAATAACACAAAGGACCTTGGTTTAACATTTCAGCCTGTGCTTTGTCCCCGCTACAGCCCAGAGCAGAGCCAACACTGGCATGCTGCTCAATCTGACCCTCCCATCCACAGTCTCGGCTTCACCATCTGAGGTTTGAGGTTTGTGTTTTCTGCACAAAAATACACTATGAGATGCAAATATTTCACAAACAAACACTTCCTTCATTTGTAGTCTGGATATGTTTAATTATGTAGCCTACTTTCTCAAAGCGATAGAGGTACTGTATAAGGTGCTGGATTTGATTCATCGTATGTAGTTAGTTACAAATTATATAATTAGTTACAGTTTTAAAACTAATTTTACATTAAGTTACATTGAAATTATAATATGGCATACAAAAGAAATGGGATGGACTACATTGAAACTATTCTGGTCTGTCATTGTTTGTTTTTAAGTTTCAGTGAATGTAAATATTAATGATTAATTGCACCATGATATTTTAGTCAAAAATGTGCTTTCAACTTTTGTTTCTCTTTTTCAGCATGACAATGTCCCTGTGCACAAAGTTGGGTCTATTAAAGAGGCTCTATTATTCTTTGATAATATAGGTGACAGTGCATGTAAATGGTCTCCAAGGTTAAAATCGCAAAGTTCACATCAGAGGGAGTTTCTTTCCCCCCCACCTGAATCGCCTCGTTTTGAATACGTTGTTTACTTCCGTAACATAGTCACACAACTATGAAACACTCGCTCTTCTATTGGGTAGCGCTCCAACACATTTTACATGAAAGGCTAAGGGGTGGGACATCTCTAAGTGGTTGACCAATCAGAATTCCTTTCATAACCATATAACAATATCGAAGTAGCTGGATTTGTTTATAGATTGAAAAATAAATTGAAATAAAAAGGCATTGAATGAGACCTCTTTGTGATTAAGATTTGTATACACACTTACATATTCCCTTTTGCGCATGCTCACACAAATCTGCAGTGAAACACACATATGCTACAATGCACACACCAGACACACACACACACACACACACACACACACACACAAACACACACACACACACACACACACACACACACACACACACACACACACACACACACACACACACACACACACACACACACACACACACACACACACACACACACACACACAAAGCCAGTCCTTTCTCATCTTCACAGTCCAGTCATAACCCCCCAACACTCCAACACCCACACATTTTCACCCTCTGCTTTTCCAAGTCCTTACCCCCTCTCACACACACACACACACACACACACACACACACACACACACACACACACACACACACACACACACACACACACACACACACACACACACACACACACACACACACACACACACACACCTCCCCAACCAAACGGTTTGAGCCACTTGCCTGCCAGAGAGGCAAGATGGCCCTCCAGCCCTCCAGCCAATCAGACAGCTTGGCTCGCACAGGAGATCACAGGCCAGCTGATCCCGCCTCCCGCCTTCTTTCTTCGTCTGCTCTTCTGGAAATGTTTGGAAGCGAATGCAACATCACTGATTGAAAGAGATAGGGAAGGATGTTTGGATGTGGGCTGGGATTTCCAGATTGTTTAATTATGCCGCACTAATAATAAAAGATTGTGTATTTATACTGCATATGCTTATATTTAAAATAATACTTATCATTTATGGGGAAAAAAAAAAAGGTTTGCTTTCTTTTCAACCACAACTCAAAAGAAAATATCCTTTTAGCAAAGTGTTAGCTGGGGGTTGACAGGCTGGCATTGCACATGCAGCACTGTTAAACAATTCCTGTTTTTTGCAGGTTGACCAGAAAGTTAGCATTGCACAGTATCCCTATACAGAAAGCAAAGGGATTTTTTCGTTTGGACTATTCCACAAAAATATTTTGGGCAAACACCCATGTATGATACTTATTTTTTGTTTGTTCACTTGATTTTGTTCAGCATGATAGCTTTATATTAACAACACATAGCATAATTGCAATGAAAGCTAACGTTGGGCTATAAACAACAAATCTAGACATTTGTTAGCAACCTTCATCTTAATGATACACTGAGACTTTGGGTTTTCTCGAGTAAGGTATTTACTGACTTTTTTTAAAATCAAAACCTGAACATCTCTTAAGCTAGAACTTATTCAAGGCTTCGAAACAAAACAAAAAAACACATTCAGAAAAAAAAAATTGAGAGGACCAGATAAACTAAAATGCTAACTCGTTTCAGAGTGCAAGGAATCATCCCTGCACCCCTCTACAAACTGAACAGAAGCATTGTGGCTCTGTAGGCATTCAGCTGCTGCTTCTATCCACATTGACATACGATGCATGAAACAGCAGAATGAGCTTCACCTTACAGATCAGCAACACTACCAATAAGTGAAGAGAGCACGCTCGTCCTGTTTGTCTTCCAGCCTGCAGCTAGCGGAGGAAGAACTGATCATGTTAAGTGGCATGTGGCTGTGATGCAGGAAAACATGCTTGAGTAGTTCTACCTTGAAATGTTTGCTTTTGCCCTTTCAAAGAGAAAAAAAATTAAGACAAGGAAGAAGAGCAATATTCTCCAGACGAGGAGTTACATAAGCCTTTTTTCTAGCATTTAATAGTTTTATTTTTGTATACATCAATGATTTCATAAAATTATGTATTTGTTTGTACAGACTCAAGTAGGAAATTACCCATGTTAAACATTGACATATGAAGCTCTTTCAAGGACTTTGCTGGAAAATACTGGCAAATGCAGCTGAGGTTCATGGGTAAAATAGTGCATTATATGTAATTTTGCACTTTCTGTGGAGCAATCTAGAAATGTGTTTTTTATTTGTTAATAACTGTAGGGTAGGTACGGTGTCAGTGAGGCTATGGTAAGATGTTTAGGGACCATCACCAGGGCAGGATGTGTATATCTTTTTTCCAACCCAGTTGAGATTTAACTACGCCCACTTCCGCATCGAAGCAGCACCGAGGAATAAGAATTAGCTAACAGGAATAAGCAGGCCCTCTCCTTCAGGATGCCCTTGTGTTATATGGAGGCACACGATATTACATTGAAGGCATGTGTGACAACTTTTCAAATAGGAGCACCTCCCACTTTGCGACTCAATTAAAAGAGCTTTCAGCCAGTGACAATCTAGCTTTTTGATGAACATGATGACAATGTCTTGAATTGAATCAATACCACGACTCCTGAATAAACTATATCTTAACCTTATTATGGACGTCAACATGATTCCCTGAGACATTGAAATGAATAACATTGAACACGGTTTTTGAATGTAAAACACACATAGACACACACTTCATGGCACACAGTCTGAAGTGAAATCACATCCCCGCTCTACCGGGAGGGGAAACTGTTGTGTGATTATGATGAACTGGTTAAACTGCAATTACGGCGGCGAGCTATGGGAGAGGAGACGACAGCAGTTTAGACGACAATTTGGGAGGCGGCTGCCGTGGCTGCTGCAGCTGGGGCCTGTTTTAATGCAGTAATTGATAGACTCTGCCAGTCACTAGTGGGTTCAGAATTAAAACTCAAATTGTCATCATTAGGGACCCCCTCTAATTGCTGCATCAAATGCACATCAGCGTTTTTGTTTTTCATTATAGAATGACACTTGTGTTATCTAATTTCATCAGCTTCATTGACGGTGTCCACTAAGGTGTTCTAAAAGGATGATGTTTTCTCTCCCCTTTCAACCTACCCTCACACTCTCAGATCATCGGACAGCCAGTTAATGAACACGTGATAGATGTCTGTCAGATGGGGGTCCCACAATCACTTTCTGGTTTTGATACACACCATAAACACAATGCAATCCTATCACCGCAGCGCACACAAGCTGAAAACATTCCCGTTTGGATGACTTACTGTATGAATCACTGGGAATGCTAGCTGTGCCCATTTAATGCCTAATAAAGTCCACTCAGTGGTAGCGTCTGCATTCATTGTTGTGATGGCCCCTGTGCCTTTTCAGGTCACTCTGGAAATCATGGCAACGGCAAAGACAGTACAGAATGATCTATCTCAAAAGTCGAGGAGTCCTCATTTATATATATTTTTATACATTTTAAAAGGAGTCCTTTGTATTTAGTGCCTCTATTGTGTCATGTCTCCATGATTTAATGTTCAAAAAGGTCTTTATTTTTCTCATACTGCCTGTACTGCAGCACTCTCTGACAAAAAACAGAGCCCAGTCTCCTGTGATTGGTTAGCTCTGTTGTGTTACATATTGATGTCATTATGTTATAAAAACACAATACAGGAAAGGGAAAAATAGGGCCCTTTAAAGCAACATGGAATCTACACATTCTACAAGAACAGTAATTCCCAACTTTGACGCTGGATACATATTGGTATACAGCCGCAGAAAATAACCACTTCAGCATTATCACTTTCTCTTGTTTTATTATTAATAGGTATGTCTATTACAATTATTAAAATGATTAAAAAATGTTTTATTGTATTCTCTAAAGTACTGACACTTTTTATTTGTGTGGGAATTCAACAGACACTTGAATGGCTGCCATACATGTAGAGATTGAGATTTAAGTGAGTGGTCTCAATTTTCAATTTTCCGGAGCTGTATTTGGTAGACATATAGTCCTCTGTAATTCGCCTTGGTTTATATAATATTTTTATAAGAATGACTGCACTAATTCTGCAGGTTAATAAATGCTCAAATTAATTCGCAGAAAATGCTTAGAATCAGAAGAAATGCAGATCAAAACATCTGCTGTCCACACAGAAACAAGGTTACATGTCACTGTGGATATACGGAAACAGTCTGGAAAGCTTACTTTATCCTACAATCGACATTCTCCTTGCCCCCAGCATATTCTGTGTGTCTGTATGTGTGTGTGTGTGTGTGTGTGTGTGTGTGTGTGTGTGTGTGTGTGTGTGTGTGTGCGTGTTCCATACAGTAAGCATCCACATAGAACATACTGTATGCTGAGCAAGCTGGTCTTCCCCCCAGACCGAAATGTACTGGGAAGGTTTGTGTTTTTTTTTTTGGTTGCCCTTGACAGCAGTACTGCCCTGTTGTTATCCAGCTGTAGCACAGAGAAAATAACCCTCTGTAGCGCTGCCAAGCAGTTAGCAGGATGTACATTAGCATTTAGTCTGTCACACCGTAGAGCTCAATTAGTAAAATGTAAACCAAAATTCTAGTGTCTTCCTGCAATCTACACATCAGGCATCAGCATTTCTTAAACATTAATTGCACATTTCTCATTACCATTGTTTTATATAATGTTTGTTTGTTTGTTTGTTTGTTTGTTTGAAGTCTGTTGTCTGTTTGTTTATGTGAGATTTCAATGTTGCTGTTTTGGATAGCATCACGTTGTAAAAGAGATTCTAAATCTAAATGGGAAATACTTGTGGTCCAATAAAGTCTAAGAAAGAAAATGTGACATTCACTGTGTAGAACAGGGGTGTCCAAACATTTTTCCCTGAGGGCCACATAAAGGAAAACATACAAAGGTCTGGGCCCCTCACTAGAGCTGAGGTATATTGCCTCATAAGTTAAGTTATAAGTTAGCAAAATCAATCAAATGTAGGTAAATTATTCTTGATACTTGAATATGCTTTAAGAAACATCTCAGCTCTCCATAGACGTTCATTTATTTAGTCAGCAGCTCATTCCTTAAAAAAGCTTCAGCTTGCTTATAATAAAGGGGAAATATGAAGGGTATATTTCAAGTTTGTTATGTAAATAAGATATTGGTCTTTTTTCATCAACAATGATTTGTTTGAAACATTTTTCAACTTGAATTGACTGAATTTATTTTAAAATTGGTCTTATTAACACATGAATACTACTGTGTAATATATCATTTGTACATATTTGAGAAGTACAATATAAGAAAAGCACAAGTTACAGGTGTGGGCTATATTCCATTATACTTTTAGCATTTGATGAGGGCGAATTAAAAGTAGGCCACTGGCCGCATTTGGCCCCCAGGCCGTAGTTTGGACACCCATGGTGTAGAACATGTTAATAAAACAAGAAAATTACCACCATTGTCCAAGCACAAAGTACCATCCTTTTTTGGGAGCAGTAACAATAACAAAAACACACATTATTATGTGATTGTATATGACATAAATCTGAACTTCCGCAGTTTGCATAGTGACAGCTCAGAGCTAACTGTAAGCGGTAGTGTGTTCAGGGTACTGTACTACTGCACCTGTATAACATTCAACTCTATCTGCAAGTACTACAAGTCTTTCGTCTTCCAGAGTATTTTTCCTCACAAAAATCTGGCCCAATTAAAGAATATTAATGATTGTTAAATGTGCATATGCTGGAGCTGGAAAATGGGAAGGTTAATAGACAGGCAGCGTCACACGATCACATTTATCAGTTTCTATTTATCTCTCCTTGGGAGGTGGCAGGTTTACAGTAAATACCTTCTGTCCCCCTAATTTCCTAATGATGGTGATAATGATGGAGAATGGCGCAGTCATTAGCAAGGACAGGCTCTGTGCATCACTCTGTCAGCTATGTCTCTCCCAGGCCCGCAACGAGAAGTGATGGGGCCCAGCTGTTCCACACATCCTCTCCCCAAACTGAACTCCTTTCAGAGACCGAGAGGGAAATAGAGAACGAGCGAGAGGGAAGAAGAGAGAGAAAGTAATAAAAGGGACACAGAGAAAGTCCAAACAAGGAACAACAAAGAAAGAAAGAAGCCCTGTAAGGCCAACTAACAGGGGACAAGAAATGTCTGAACATTTATTTCTCATGAGGCAAATTAACTGAGAACATCAACAAAATCTTCACAAACTCTTCCCAACAAAACTGTTCACACAGGAGTCCAATGCTAACTCAAGCAAATCCTTAGTTCACTGATAGCAGCCTACATGCTAATACATTAAGCTGTCTTTAGTCTGCATTCCTTTCCGAGAACCAGCACCTTATCGTGGTGGAGAGGTTTGTGTGCCCCGATGAACCTGGGGGCTGTGTTGTCTGGAACCTTGTGTTCCTGGTAGGGTCTCCCATGGCAAATTGGTCTCAGGTAAGGGACCAGACTAAGATTGGTTCAAAAAGACCTCATGAAAAACACACTTGGAAGCGAGGATACCCGGCCCGGAGGAAGCCCGGGGTCCCCTTCTGGAGCCAGGCCCAGAAGGAGGACTCGTCAGCGAGCGTCTGGTGGCCGGGCTTGCCACGGAGCCCGGCCGGGCACAGCCCGAATAAGCAACGTGGGCAACACCTCCGCTTCTCCGTCCCGCGGGCCCACCACCTACGGGAAACAACGATGGGGCCAGGTGCGCTGCCAGAAGGGTGGCAGTGAAAGCAGAGGGTCTCGACGGACCAGACTCAGGTGACAGAAGCTGGCTTTGGGGACGTGGAATGTCACCTCTCTGGGGGGGAAGGAGCCGGAGCTTGTGCGGGAGGTGGAGCGTTACCAGTTGGATCTGGTGGGGCTCACCTCTACGCACAGCGTTGGCTCTGGAACCTTACTTCTGGATAGGGGTTGTACTCTATTCTTCTCCGGAGTTGCCCAGGGTGTGAGGCGCCGAGCGGGTGTGGGGATACTCACAAGCCCCCGGTTGAGTGCCGCTTTGTTGGAGTTTAACCCAGTAGAAGAGAGGGTCGCCTCCCTACGCCTGCGGGTCATGGGGGGAAAAACTCTGACTGTTGTGTGTGCCTATGTACCAAACAGCAGTTCAGAGTGTTCGGCCTTCTTGGAGACTCTGAAAGAAGTCCTGTATGGGGCTCCTGAAGGGGACTCCTTAGTCTTGCTGGGAGACTTCAACGCACGCGTGGGCAATGATGGAGACACTTGGAGGGGCGTGATTGGGAGGAACGGCCCCCCTGATCTGAACCGGAGTGGTGGTTTGTTACTGGACTTCTGTGCTAGTCATGGATTGGCCATAACAAACACCATGTTCGAACATAAGGATGCTCATAAGTGTACGTGGTACCAGAGCACCCTAGGCAGAAGGTCCATGATCGATTTTGTTATCGTATCATCGGAACTGAGGCCGCATGTTTTGGACACTCGGGTGAAGAGAGCGGCGGAGTTGTCAACTGATCACCATCTGGTGGTGAGTTGGGTCGAGTGGCGGGGGAAGCCTCTGGACAGACCTGGTAAGCCCAAACGTGTAGTGCGGGTGAACTGGGAACGTCTGGAGGAGTCCCAAGTCCAGGAGGCCTTCAACTCACACCTTCGGCGGAGCTTTTCAGGCATCCCTGTGGAAGCTGGGGACATTGAACCAGAGTGGGTGGTGTTCAAAGCCTCCATTGCCGAAGCTGCGGCGGGGAGCTGTGGTCTCAAGGTTTTAGGTGCCTCAAGGGGCGGTAACCCTCGAACCTCCTGGTGGACACCGGTGGTCAGGGAAGCCGTCCGACTAAAGAAGGAGGCCTTCCGGGATATGTTATCCCTGGGTACTCCTGACGCAGTTGCAAGGTATCGACGGGCCCAAAGGGCAGCAGCCTCAGCCGTGGCCAAGGCAAAGCAGCGGGTGTGGGAGAAGTTCGGAGAAGCCATGGAGAAGGACTTTCGGTCGGCACCAAAGTTGTTCTGGAAAACCGTCCGACACCTCAGGAGAGGGAAGCAGGGAACAATCCAAGCTGTGTACAGTAAGGATGGGACGCTGTTGACCTCAACTGATATTGTGTTAGGGCGGTGGAAGGAACACTTTGAGGAACTCCTGAATTCGACAACTCCGCCCTCTATGTTAGAGGTACTGCAGTCGCTTTACCGCACTGTTGTGACGAAAAGAGAGCTGAGCCAGAAGGCAAAGCTCTCTGTCTACCGGGCCATCTTCGTTCCTACCCTCACCTATGGTCATGAAGGATGGGTCATGACCGAAAGAACGAGATCGCGGATACAAGCGGCCGAAATGGGATTTCTCCGCAGGGTGGCTGGCATCTCCCTTAGGGATAACGTGAGAAGTTCAGTCATCCGGGAGGGACGCGGAGTAGAACCGCTGCTCCTTCGCGTTGAAAGGAGCCAGTTGAGGTGGTTCGGGCACCTAGTGAGGATGCCACCTGGGTGCCTCCCTAGGGAGGTGTTCCAGGCACGTCCAGCTGGGAAGAGATCGAGGGGTAGACCTAGGACCAGATGGAGGGATTATATCTCTTCGCTGGCCTGGGAGCGCCTTGGAATCCCCCAGTCAGAACTGGTTGATGTGGCCAGGGAAAGGAAAGTTTGGGGCTCTCTGCTGGAGCTGTTACCTCCGCGACCCTGACGGAAAAGCGGGAGAAGATGGATGGATGGATGGATAGTCTGCATGCTTACACTTTGCTGAGAGACAGAAACTCAAAAGAAGCTATAAAGCAGCATGTATGTTGGCAAAAGCTTGCTTTGCAAAGGGTGTCAAAAATGTCAAGCTAAATCTTTACTGTGTATAAGAAGTAGACAAAGTCCACTGAGAAGCCTAAAGTTTTGCGTCAAGACTGTGGCAAAATTTGAGGTAGAGAACTGTCCAAACAAATTTCAATATTGCATGATAGTAACAGGATTTAAGGTGATTCAATGTTAAAATGTACTCTCATGAACTGAAAAACAACCTGAAAGGGTTAAATTCACAAGACAAAAACAATGAGAACACCCAGATATAGCCACAACCCCCAACAACATACCCCTAAGCATATCTTCTATATATTTTACTTTAGATGAGACCATAATGTGATACATTTAACATTAACTCATGTTTACTGAGGTAGTAAATCAAGTGAGATGTAAATTTTTTCGTAAACTTCTATACATTTGTTTTTATTTTTGCAATCTGGGGAGTCGCCTCCTGCTGGTCATTAAAAATAATGCAGGTTTAAGTCAAATTACTATTCTGAACTTGAATTTGCCCAACCCATTTTCCAAATGATACGACTTATTTGCAGGATTCATGTCACTTTTCAGTAGTGTGAATGCTAACACTTAAGCTAATGGTAATGTTAGCTAAAAGTATTGATTGCAAGATCATTGCTAACAGTTTAGCATTCGTCATGAGCAAGTTCTGCTTCTTCCAGGGGCTCCAGATGTTGGCAAAATAGAAAGCTATAAGGACTGGTCTAGTCATTAATCAATGGAAATCATTCACATGCTCAGAGAGCAGATAAAACCAATTTGCATCCGCTGTCTGTGCTTATGTCCTCTTTTGCAGGAGTTTTGGAGTACATCAGGTGCCCTCTTTCCCTTGAAAGTTGATTTGGGCACGTTCAGTTAGACTTTTTCCAACTGTTGGTTGGAATATAAGGCATTGTAGTAACTCTCCACTAACAGCATATCTTTTACATCTTGTTCACTCTCTCTTCTCTCTCATCCCATTTCTTTTTATTGAGCACGCTCCCTTTGTCTTCACCATGTCAATTAGTAGTCCATACCACATGCACTACTATCAGCCTTGCAGAACATGTTACAATTAGAGCTGATAGCCAAATATTCCCCTTTTCCAATAGATTAATTTGAGAGCCAGGCTTATCAGGCAGGCCTTCCTGGTCCTGTGTAGTGATAGCTTTCAGTAAAAAGAGCTCTGCTGTGACGTAATCTGAAAGGAAGGCAACCATTATCAGAGTAGAAGTCAAACACTCGGGATCCACTCTATAAATTCAGACGAGACTCGAAATGAACGTTGTCATTTGTCTTTCCTTTGCTACTGACTGTCATTTCTCTATTGTTAATCTTTGCGTGCAGATTATTAAATCCTTCAGTTCATTTTGACAATTGTACGCCGAGGCACGGTCGATAATGCACTGCGTTAACCTAAAGTTGAATAAATTATGCCCAGGAAAAAATTCAGTCTGGCTTTTTTAACTTGCCGACAAAAAAATTCAAAGTCACCTCTGATGAATAGCGCAGGGTGATTAATTCATGATGGGATACGCCACCTTGTCAGGAAGAGCTCTTCACTGGGTAATGGCAACACATGCATAATAGAACAGTGGTTCTTTGCCTCCCCTCGTTGTCTGAGTGACTTCAAAGGAATAAAAAATGGAGCCATCAAATTACATCTGTTGTTTTAATTTGTTCCAACAGAAAAGTGGATCATATCTCTTGGTTTGTCTCTCAAACGCAGGCCGAGATGAATAAAATCAACAAGTTTGGAATTTCTTTTAGTAAAAAGCTAGAATTTGAAGATGGTTTTTAAATTGGGAATAAATGCTCATTAACTCTCTAAGACATGTGTAATATAATATCTTGGCAGATAATTTTTTTCAATAAATGTATTGGGTGATGAGTCGACACTGCAGCTGTATCTCAGCAGTAGCACTCATTAACGACTGGACTCCTCAGTACGCACCTCCTTCACTAACTGACTGAACCGTCAGTTCAGCAGTAGAGTGACCTTTTCTCTAAACCCTCCAATAACTCTCCGGCTGACAGGTCGAATGAGCACATGATCCTGGACTCCTTCATGGTGTGTTGCGACTGCACTTGGTGCAAAATGACAAGTGAATCAAGCTTCTATTTTTACCTCTGGGCGGTTGGACTTGTGTCACTCTCGACCAATACACCCAAGAAAATCAGCCATGAAGTTTGGTTTTGGGCAATCTGACCGCTGACACCGCGGAGCTGTCACTGTGATGCCCTTTCTCTCCATCACCCAATCCCCCGCCTCGATCTTGCACCACTACTCACACCTGACTAGCACCAGGGGTAGCGTGCCGGGGCCAAAAGCGTGATTGACACGTTGTGCGATCTTCTGTAAACACCTTGAGATCTCGGCACCTCCAGCAGGGAAGATCAGTGACTTGTGTGAAAGAGGCCTCTCCTCCTGGCCTCGGCTCAAGTCTGCTGGCGCTCGCTATGATGCAGCCTGACTTGTCAGAGGGCGTAACAAGATGCTGAGTGACTTAGCACCTCTGGAAATGTCAGCCCCGGAGCCGGCGGATGCCAGGCTGAGTGGAGTGGGGAGTGCACAGACCCCACTGCGACTGGCTCAGCTGCTGCCTGTAAGAAGCAGGACAACGCATACACTCAACGAGACAAGACAAGCAGCAGAGATGAACCGGGCAATCGCCCCATTCCCCCGCATTTCTGCCACGCGTCTTACGCTTGCATCTCTTTTTGGAGAAGTGCATCTGCTATTGTCTAGCTGCTGCTGCAGTGAACGGGCCTTAGCTGCCCTACTGCCCGATGTGCAGGGGGGGGGGGGGCAAAAGGTCCATGCGTGTGGATGATGTGGGCAAAAGCAAAAACAGCAGCATGCCTAAGTGACCCATAATTGCTCTGGTGAATCATGTTAAAGGAGACAAGGCGTCGAAGAGACACCAAACACAGAGGGGAGCTCAGTCATGCCACAGCCTGTCAGACTGCAGTTATTTACCATGCCGACAAACACATTTTTTCTCTCCCCGAGGAAACTGGAGGATGTATAAAATGCAACATATTTAGTGCTACATATTTATAGAAGTCAAGCAGAAAGTCAGTGTGTTGAAGCATTAAGGAATCAGGAGATGCAGAAAAGAAAGCTTTTACAAAAAGAGGGAGAAGAGAGACACTTTAGAGCGTGATGATGCTCAGTAAAACCTAATGGGCTGTTTACTCACTGAGATTCCACTCTGCTACATTGACTCTTGATTTATATTTTCTGATTCATAGGGGCGCATGCATCTTACTTTAATCAAGGTTCTCCCTATCATCCCCCACTCCACCCCTCCGTCTCACTGCCTGCCATCCTTTTTTCCCCCCACAATGCACATTAACAGCATAAAAATAATCAGTTTTATGACAGACTATGTTTTTAGCACATGATGGGTGAATATAACATTTTGAAAATGGCCCGTCCCTATCCTCAATCTCCAAATAGATCCGCCGGGATGGAAGGCAATATCAGGAGGAGGACACAGTCTCAAGGGTGTGTGTGTGTGTGTGTGTGTGTGCAATCTGATGCCTGCTATTTTTCATGTTTGTTAACAAAATACAATTTGAGAGAGGGACGGAGTATACAGATAAGGGCATAAGCACATTATTTGGCTGAGCTGACGGATTAAGTTAGAAGTCAGCAGTGTGTCTGGAACTAACAAGAGTTTCCACGAATAAGTGGAAACAATTATTGCTTCTACTGAGGATGCGTATCGCGCTGTCAAGTGTGACTTTTTAATTTCAGTAATTGTATACCTTTATGTTGGAAGTGTACAACACCTAACCCTTGATTAGATTGTAATAAAGTTGCCTCACATCATTGCCCCTAGAATGAATAATTTAATACGAAGCTTAACAACACTTACCTGGTTCCCTTTTTTTTAAAGGGGCTCTATTATACTAATTTTCAGCTTCATATTTGCATTTTGTGCCTCTACTGTGACATGTCTCCATGCTTTAATGTTAAAAAGCTCATTATTTTTCTCATACTGCCTGTACTGCAACAGCTCTCTTTACCCTCTGTCTGAAACCACAGCCCAGTCTGCTCTGATTTGATTGGTTAACCACTTAAAGATTTCCCTCCCCTTTCAGGTACAATGTGTAGGAGCGCTAGCCAATAGAATTGCGACTGTTTTTAGCCTTTGCAGACCATTTACATGCACAAAAACCTATATAACAATCTACAGGAAAGGGAAAAGCCTAAAAAGCATAATAGGGCCTCTTTGAGGAAAGTTCAGTTTCTCCCTTTCGGGGTTTCAGTTTCATTCCTTGCTGGGTCCTGCCAATATCCAGGAGGGCTAGAAGGCACAGGTTCGGCAGATTAAGGCTGGGGATTTCTCTTGACCTTTCAGCCAAATGCCATGCTGTTTGAGGTGTACAGGCATAATTAGATCTGATCACCCTGTTGCTTTCTTATGTTTAGCCCGGACATTTTTTTCCACTGCCACATCGCTGTTATTCATTAGCAGCGTTTAAGATGTGCAGGGCAGAGGCTAACGATGCGAGGTAGTGAGGTTGAAATAATCCTGTTGTTGCTGATGATTCCACATGATGCCACAACTGTTGCGTAGCTCGCTTTCAAAAGAAGCCCCGCAATAATGAGGATGATGGCCTTCCGAGAGTCTGTTCTTAGTGATGTATATACATCATCTGGGAGAGAGAAAAAAAGAAATGCCGGCTAATGTAGCCGCCAATTCACTGTGACATTTGCCATTAGCTCCATGCTGAATTCGGCGGGCGACAAAAGCAGAAGAAAAAGCTCAAATCATTCCCAATTAACGGAGGCATCAAACAGTGAAAATCCTAGCAGGAGATTTTACGGGCAGTGCACGGAGAAAGGTCAGGCTCCAGTGGAACAAGGCAAAGTCACAGCATTTATTAGAACTAATGAGCACTTTCGTTAGACCGAATTAACGCGGGTACACAAGCAAAAAAAGTAGTGTAAGCGTAGCATTTGTTTTTTTGTCACACAAACACGAAACACACCCACCCACCCACCACACACACACACACACACACACACACACACACACACACACACACACACACACACACACACACACACACACACACACACACACACACACACACACACACACACACACACACACACACACAACCAGCTGACATTCTTATAATTGTCAAATTGAACAGTGATACATGTTTTTAGGCATGCAATGAAAAGTGCTTCCTCTTATATATAGACACATTATCTTTTCTTACATTTTGACTGCATGTTTTAACTGTGTTATCCTCTCAATTTACACACATGACACCTACTGCATATCTCCTCATCCTTGGTTAGGGATCCTTGCTCTGTTGCTCTCCCTGAGGGTTTAAATATTGTTTCTCCATTAAGTTTTTTCCTTGTACGATGCGTGGGTGGGTCTCAGGACAAAGGGCTTTATATTCTGTACAAACTGCAGAGCCCCTTGAAATATGTAATTTGTGATATTGGATTGAGATTGGACAACATAATACCCATACATCTAAAAACATAAATGATGTCACAGACAAAATAAAATAAAAAAACGAAAAACAATCATTATTTCACGCAATCTATTTTAGGTTATATTGTATTCAAAATTCAGGACTCATAAAGGACAATTAATGATCCAAAAGTAAATAGTGGGTCTGAAACCAACATACTGTTATTTTCACAGTAAGCAACAGCTCTTTTATTTAAAAGAACAAACATCTAACAATACAACATTTTAAGTTTTAATGTTTTAATGTCCGTCAACCTCGGATTAAATCATACTTTCTTGGACATTTCTTCACGCTGTTGTCTTTTTAGCTAAACCATCCGAGGCTCTTTTACAATCTCCCCATTCTACTAATGGGCCTCGAGCCCTTGAATAGAGAAGAGAGTATGTATTGAGATATTCAGATGGATTCTCCCGTTGTCTTTCTCCCTCTCTGAAACGACAACGGTGGAGAGATGTAACAGAGATTGGCTGTGACAGCGGCAAAATGAGGCTAACGAATATCCTAATGAGGAAATGCCAGCCATGTACCGCCGTTCCAACAGCACCAGTTAGCTGGCCCCGGGAGAGAGGAACCCAAGCTGCAGCAAAAACTAACTGACCTCTAAATCCAACACCAGCATGCTCAATACAAATCCTTCAACATGTAAGGAACATTTTTCCTGTTTGTGGATCAATAGTTTGTTTGGAGGTACAACGGTTGAAGAACTTTGTTCACCAGTGATATGAATTTACATTTTTCAGAGTTGGACAGGTTATATTGGTACCATCCATCCACGAAACAGACGTTATTTCTGTCAATAATGTAGCACTGCAATTATCTGCTTTAGTATTTTTCGTAGTCTCATCTAAGGTTTAATGAGATCTTCCTTGGCGCATGGCTTCCTTTTACCCTTATCATGGTGACGCACAGACAAACAAATCATAATGAAAAGGTAACCTCCTGGGTGGAAGTTATGTTAAAAAAAAACACCTAAAATATCCATATGAACGAAAAATAGATATATGTAGGACACATATGATCTGATATGAACATTTGTGTTTTCAATTTACAAATTCCGGGTTTCGTTGCACAAACACAATGAGAACGGAAAAACCAACAATCCAAAGTCCACAACGCGTTTACAGTGGTTTGGACCAAAGTAACAAAAACTATAATACAAATTCAGTTGGATCATTTGTAGTGACTCAAAGACACTCCAATGTTTCCTGAGGAATCACCTCAGGGATCCCTGAAAGTGTCCAAACATCATTTTGACAACCTACTCTCCCACCCAGCCATATTACACTCACTTTGACAAGGCTTTTTGAAACCACGCAAGGCCCATAAGTGACGAGCCATAACATAGCATGTAGACGTTTCATAGATCTCAGTGGAAGCTAGATTCCATCAGAGAACAACAGGGACGAGGCCCCTCTGTCCCTCAGGTCCTGAAGCAGCATATGACACACAGCCTGAGGGCAGAGGAAGTAACTCAGCCTTACTTAATCCACTGGACAGGCTTCGCAGGAGATAGACTCACTTAATGTGGGGGAGATATTAACGACAGTCCACTGCAGCAGTGGTACCACTGATACTGATTACGAATCAAAAACTGGCTTCCAAAAGGCAAACAGCAAATTCGGACAAAAGCTCAAATAGATTATTAAAACGCCGATCACAAGAACATCAATGAAAACATTCTTATAGTATTTACTTTTCACATGTGTTTTGATTTTCACTCAAAATAGTAAATCTATATGGATATTCAAAAGTCATTAATTTTGGTGAATTTAAATTTGATTATGAAAATCTTGAACCCATAATTGTTGCTTGAATCCCAAAGTTCCCTCCACATATCCAGAATCTGAAACTGAGCTATGCTCCTCCCATAAACCAGTAAATTATAATAAACTGTAGATCAGATAATTAATTATGGGTATCTTTGTTACACTGCTTGAGTGTTTTATATGGATGTATCCAAAGTGCATTGCATTGTATGTACACATTATTGATTTTTTATGCAACATTCCCAAGGTTATATTTATTTATAGATTATTTAACTTTTTTATTTTATCTTTATATCATCAGGTCACACACGGAGATGCAGTGTTGCCATCTCATTTTTTTTACTTTCTTTGATTCTTATTTAGTTCATTTATTATGATATTATGTCTATACAAAGCTTGTGGTTGTTTTGCTTTTACTTAGCCCAATTCACAAACAAAGTGTTCACCAGTCAGGTGAAAACTATAAAGTCCTTATTTTGTGTGAATGAGAATGAAACCACTGAAAGAGGAGCAAATGGAACGGTATTGTAATTGTGAAAAGCATTTTCTATAGATTGTGTGCATCCCGATGCTGAGACAAACATATTGAGGGAGGATGAGGTTGGTAAGGGTGGTATAGTAGTAGTAGGAATGGAGGGGGAGGGTGGGTGTGGGTGAGGGGGATGGAGGGGTTGGCATATGGTCACATGAGAGGCACTAACACGAGTTGGAGAGCCAAAGCCCTGCCTTGTGTATGATATGCATCGTGGCAAAAAACATGTATCGCGTGTTTGTGAAGCGTCTACGTTGTAGGCACGGGTGGAGGGTGAAGGGTGAGGGGTGGGGGGGTAGAAGTATTGGTTTGGGGACGTGCAACGACGGCCTGAATTGAAAAGAGCCACCTTTTGATTTTGGAAGGGCCCCGTTCCTGGCAGGCTGGCCGGCCATAAGGTGGGGTGGGGCCTGAGGATAATGGCAGCAGAAGGGAGAGGAGGCCGACAGCTGGCAAATTCTGCCCCAATATGTTTCCATGAAAGAGGCGAGGAAATTTCAGAAGACGCGATGCCCGAACGACACGCTCGGCGGCAAAAGGGAAGATTAAAAATAAAATTAGTTAACATCTTGCCCGTTTCACCCCACGATGCACATTTCAGCGCAGGGAGGGGGAGGAGGGGAAATGATTGCCACGGCCATTACACCATCGTCCCCCCCCAAAAAATCTTACAGTTAATTAGTAGAAGTCATGTGTCACCTCCAGAAGCTCGTTCAGCACACACAGATGTGGCCTGGAGTGTTTTAAGCCCGTTCCCATCATCTTTCTTACTCTCTGCATACATATCCCGTTTTCCCTATCCTAAGCATATTGTGAATCTAAAATGCAAATGACTCTCCTTTCTCTTTTTTTCGCCCGTACCTCCAATCACCGTGCCCCTAATGAGGTGTAAAATATGTGCATTAATGACAGAAAAGTTGTTTAGATCTGGGGGAGAGTTAATTGGTTTTAATCACAGCCTACATCCATCTGGTTACACGAGACAACAAACTACTTCATCCTGATGCCTCATTAGACATATTGTGTGTCGCTGCGACTAAAAGGAGAGGCTCAGCTTCAACTAGCTTCATTTATACACAAGCAATGTTCCGCTGCAGAGCGTTTATGATAAGAAAGAAAGATAAAAAAGCAAAAGAGGGACCATTGGGATCGTGATTCGTCTTGTCTGATATTTGTCATGTATTGTACAAAACTATACAGTATATCTTATGTCATTTTAGCAGGTACGAGATCTGGAGAGACATAAAGCTTTGATATTTTCCTTTCATCGTCCATTACACATTATTGTTAAAAATGAAACATACTCTCTCACCATATTTAAATGTGTTTTGAGTTGCCTTGACATAACCATAGCAAATGTAATCATGCCACATTGTTGTGCGTGCATATCAAAATATAGTACGTGGGCGCTAATGTCACTCCCCAAAATAATGCATTAGGAAAATAACAGATTCTAAAGAGACAGTAAAAGAAAGAATCTGATTCAGAAATCACACACAAAACTTGGAATTGTAATGTTTTTTTTTTACTTAGGTGCCTGAAATAAGGTCTATAATAACATGTATTTTAACGTTTGTTTCTTTTCAAAAATAAAATACATCACTAAATACCCGAGTTGTACATTTTAAAGATATCACAGTTAAGGCTGGTGCCATCAAGTGGCTAAATGAGACAATGGAAGTTGTAACGGATTATAAAGGTCATCCATTTATTCACAAAGTCCACAGAGGCTGGTAGTGATCCACAAACTACCCATCACAACACAGGTCAGCTCCTATAAAAACCTGGGAGTTCACAATGAAATTGCACTAAGCTGGAGGGTCCATGTTGACAGTCTCTGCTCCAGACTACAACAGCGGTTATTTGTTTTGCTCAGACTTAGGGCCAACAGAGTTAAGCAGAAGTTTATGCTTTTATTTTATCATGCTGTGTTGGAGAGCATCATCAGATGAGGCATCACCGCTTGGTTTGGAAACCTGACAGTGCAGCTGAGATCAACGATCGCTCGCCTGGTACAGACTGCTATTAAAATGATGGGGGTTAAACATCCATCCCTCTAAAACATAAGCAGTCCATCCAGCAGGCACACAAAATATGTCTGTTCCCACCTACTCCTTTCACCAAGAGCTCCAGCTCTTACATTCTGGTAGGAGACTTAGTGTCCCCCAAAGCACACTAAACCATATCCATCAAGCTTCTGAACAATCAAATGTAATGTATAGGTTTAATGTTGGCCTGAGGGTTGTGCCATAGGTCACCACTGTCATTATGTTTCAACGTGTAACGTGCAAACTGTTAAGTTGTGTGTTAATATGTTATTGTCTTTCATCGAGTACTGTAGTATGTATGATTTTTTTGCTTTTGTGGAACCACAGGATGGAGTACAAAACAAATTCCCTTGCGGATACAAATACAGTATATCTTATTGTATCTTATCTCACCAATAAGGACAAACTAAGTCTATCACTGTAATCAGTGATATTGAAGCTGAAGTAATGTGATCATGGCAAAGTTAGTGATGCTATCTATTCGTTCAGCCTACTGAAATACTGTATTCGTACATTCTTACAGACGCAGCTTAATCCATCAACGTTAGAACAGTATAGGCATTTTGTCTGAGAACCAACATGTTGAACTTCAAAACAAAGTTTTCTAGTCTTTGACTTGAAGTGTGATCTAAACCCGCGTTGAGCTAATCCAATTATTGGCCATCAGGAAAACATGACCTCACATGTCTCAGTTTTCCTTAAGTTACTGATGAGAGCTTCATCACCACAACATCCCATAAATGTAAAAACAGACATTAATTATGCCTCAGGGGAACATACATTTCCTGTCACGGCTATGAAGAGTTTGTTGGTGGGGTTTCTTAAACCAAAACACTCGGTTATCTGCTGTCTGTCTCCATGCGCTGAGCCTAAAGATGCTCTCACCATCTGTTGGCAGTGTGACCATGTCCAAAGGACCATGTTTCTGTGGATCCTAACAGGCCAAGAACTAAAATGTGTGAACTGCAGGCCTGCTAATCTGAAGTGTTAATAAGAGGCTTGAAAACATACCACGTGCGACTTTCACCATTAAAACTAGGAATTCACTTGGGGATTCAGCCAAGATCCAAAGGGACTCAATATGCACCTTGGAGTTCTTTAAACACATTAAACCCTAAATCATTCCTTTAGGGATTCAAAGTTTTTATTCCACAGTCGAAGATGTCTGCTTGTTAGTTTGGAGATTTAAAACCTGACCTCACAGGCAGGGAATCATGTGATACTTAATGTTTTGGAAAGGTTCTCAAACTGAGGGAGCAATTTTATTGCAGATGACATGTGCACGTGGGAGAAGACTAAGTCTGCTGCTAGGTTTACCCATGTGCCTCATTAATCATTAGCATTTGGCTGAGAGGCTGCTTTAAATGCCCCTGGGATTCAGATAGTCACTTACTGTAGTCCATCTTTATTTAATGCTAAGGGATCATAATAAGTTCTGTTCAAATTGTTTAACTAAAATGGTTTTGTACAGGTGTTCTTACCGACAGTTTGATTTCTTATTTTTTTGAGTAATTCTATGTGTTTATTTGTATTCTATAGATTTAGGATCCCCCAGACCAGAGCATGCTGTTTATTTATTAAACAGTTCGTATTTGTTTCACCATGGTGAGCAGCACGGAATCAAAACTAATCTGACTTCAGTTCATAACCTTCAGAGAAGCACTACCGTAAATGACTTTTTGTCCTATTTATAATCAAAGTTAGATGGATAATAACCTTGTTCAGGGGTCTATATTTGAGCATTTCCTAGATATAAAAGAATACAATCCTAGCAGGAATTAAGACTCATTTTATATTTATTTGGCTAAATAAATTGGTAGTATATCAGAAAATCTCCTGTATCTCAACTGCTGTACATTACCTTCTCTTTTCCCTCTTCCTAAGGCTTTTGGAAGGAGTGAAAGTATTATAAGATGATGAGGATGATGTTGTATTTAAAAGAAGGCAGATGCTAGTATTTCAGTGTTTTAGAACAATTGAGAAATTACTTTTTAAGGAAGGTTACTTCAGCACATTGTCATCTGCGTTTCCACCTTAATCCTCACATTAAGAACATACAGACCCTAGTCCTTGCCTTCAAATGCAAGAAGTCTCGTAAAAAGTTCCTAGAAACAGGGGAAAGTTCCAATGGTCAAAGAGAAGACTATTAAAGTTCCTAAACACCTCAAAATAAATTGCCTTGATGTGACATGATGTGTGTAATGTTATATATGTCAGCTTTAAATTGTGTTTACATTAAAAGTTGAGGTTTTAAGCATCATTGTTTGTGTCAGTGTAGTAAAGAATACTACTAATCAGTCAGGTTATTTATGTGCACTCGTAGGTAGATTTGGTTTGCAGTTGAAAGAGAAGGTTTCCAATGTGACACACGTTTTAAAAGGACCCCTATGCTTTAATTTAGGTTTTCTCTATCCTGCAGTGTGTTATATAGGTTTGCGTGCATGTAAATGGTCTGCAAAGGGAGAAATCCCAAAGTGCCCTGTAGAGGGAGTTTCTCTCCTACACACTCCCCTCTCTAGCACCATCGTTTAACATAGAGCTAGATAACCGCTGAAACTACCTGATGTAGAGGGACTCTAGGTTTAGCTGTGACTCACCAATACACCTGCTGGACCAATCTGAGTAAGAGAGTTCACCAAACCATGACACTAAAGAAAAAGAAAGAAAGGACTCAAGACCATCATGGCTTTGTCAATGTTGAAATACAGCAGTTTCCTCATAAATAAACACTGGTGCCCCTTTGGCACACAGCTTGACAATTTGCATTTCTTTATAAGTAAAAATGATGAAGGACCAATCACAAGCTGTATGATAGGAAGGATAGATACTAAAGCAGAGGGAAGGTAAGTCAAAGTATTTCCTTTTTGGTTTTGGTTTGTAATCTAGCTAACAGGATTTAAGTTTGTTGTTGTCCAAGACATTCTGTCTGATTATAAAAACATACATGTTAATTATAGAAATCAGTATAGTTGCAGGCTTGTGTTGAACAAGAAAAGTTGTGCAATTTACTGATTTGCAGGATGCGGCAGTTAAACCAGCAGCATCAGTGATGGAAAGTGTTGTGGTAGTAATTAAGAAGACCTTAGCATATTTAGATAAATTAAGCAGCTGGATAGACTCTATATTTACAGCGTCACATCCTGACTAAATCGCCTAGCTTCCTTATGTGAGTCGTGTCAGAAATATTCACTGTTTACATTTAGTTCCTGCTGCCCTTCTCGTTCATTCTGACTGACATTTCTAAATTTATAGAAACCAACTAACCACAAATTGTACAGCCAGGAAATGATGTGCGGTGACAATCATTACTGAATACTGAACTTTGACACCTAATCATGAAAACAGTATGCAAGTGGTACAGATAATTATCTGTGGGAGTGTCAGTGGATATGCGTGTCTGGGGTATTATTTCTCAAATGCATGTTAATGCAGAATGCTAATCATTCTTGACTGTGAAAGGCCAATGAAGTATTTATGAAGTATAACAATCTACTATTTTTGCATAAATAGTTTCCTGATGCAAAATTTTGTATTTCAAAAACATGAAGAATCATGCAAATATTAAGCATCGTGCATATTCAAGATTGATGTTAACAAAAGGATATTTAAATAACTAAACAATGATTTGATTGTATGTATTCAGTCAATCGTTTTGTGAGAGAAGGAACCAGTGTTTTTAGGTTTTGTAACTGTAATGGATACTATAAGGTGAATTTATTACATGATAAGACAATAAATCGTTAAAATGTTGCTCTCAGGGATCGTGCAAATATTTTGCATAGTTGTTTACTGTACCTGGTTGTACAATACGGAAGCATAAACGGTCTGAGCGAGTGTTTCCATCACTAAATCTATAAGGCGTTTTGCTTATGCAACAATGATTTGTTTTGAGATGTTAATTCAATGCAATTTTTTAAACTGCAGCACAATTCTCATAATGGAAAGGTTTTGGGCCGTTACAAATTTAAACCTGTCAGCCACCGTACTGAATGCCTTAAGTTTTTGTAGGCTCGCCCTGACTGTCTTGAGTAAAAAAAAACTCCTGATGTCATTAGCATTTTTTTGCGATTGTCCAACACAATGACTTTAAACGTGAGTCTTCTGTGGTGGTTATGGATGGATACCGGATGTCATACAAACAACAGCAACCTGGAGACAAAAAAATGTGGTACTTAATTCAACTAAAAATATATACTATAAACTATTACAGCAGGTAGCATACTCTTCATGTTAGGCTAATGGCACTCATTCTGTGGTTGGCTAGCAACGAAATAAAATGCAGCAAACAATATAGTGGGTGGAAATCCACTATATTGTTTGCTGCCTTCATTAGGATATTTGTTTTTTATCTACTGGAAGCGACTGATAGAGAGCCACTTTGCATATAGACTGTTACATGTGTACATTATGAGCAAGTGGTTGGGAATTTGTGTTCAAATCTTCATTGTGATTGTATCCATTCATTTAATGTTGAGCATCAAGTTTGATATAATGAATCTATTGCTTGCCTATGCATGCCTCATGTATGTTACAATATGTTAAAATACAGTAGTTGTGTATGGCTTTCACTTATATTTTATTCTTAGGTGCTTTTAAAAAAACGCATGACATACATTCATTATCTGAATCGCGGTGAACACCTCCACTCAAACAGCATAAGTGTGTCCTTGCAACAGTGTTGCATCATGGGAATGGATGTGTTGAAAAGGTTGTTGTGGAGGATCCAGGCAAACACCCAGAGAAAGGCACTGAGGCTGTAAAATCAGAGAGGATTTTTACATCTGTCTGGCCTCATTGCAATGCATAGAGCCCGGAGCCACATTGCTCTGCTTCCACCACTGGCTACGCCATCGCCCTGACAGATTACTGCCCCAAACAGTTGTGCCTTCGCCAGTGAGAAAGAGGCCTGCCAGCAACAGCTGTCCTTTGGCATTGGAAATGCTAAGTTCCACTTTGACGAAGACTGAACGGGAATGAGCGTCAACAATACTTCACCCTGGAGTGGTTTCTAACATCTTGTAACTTTCTGTGCTCCAATCCACTTCTGTTGGATACTTTTACATCAACAAAGCAGCTGAGTTGTAATATGTATGGTAATTTTCCCTTTTTGGCCCCTCTGCTGCTTGTTGTAGAGGATAAAGAAAAAAACTAAAAACACAGTGTCAACAGTGCTCTTGAACTCGAGCGGTGTGTTAGCCGGCTGCTATGCAAATGAGGTCGGAGGAGAGGAAAGCAAACAAATCTGTTAATTGATACATGCCATCAGTGAAGGGCTTCGAGGATTACCTGGAAGAGCTGGAGTGTCATAGTCTGATGGCTGAGACACACAGCATGAGTTTAAAGTGCATCTAATGGGGATGTTAGTGCTCGTCCTCCAAAGGCTAATGGCAGCCATTTCATTGGCTGTGGAGAGGCGCCCAAGCTGTCAAGGGCCAGGCATTCGGAGAGACCTCGGTGACCTGCTGTGACCTCGGCATACAAGTGTGCGGGTAAGTTCAAGAGCCTCTCCTGGAAAAAGCCATCCATGGCAAGAAGACACTAATTAAGGTAACACGGGCAGCTAAGTCCCGCAAGTGTAGCACACAGTTGGAGTGTATACTGAACCTTGTCATGTAGGTCACTTTGGAGCTTTTAGCAAAGCTATGCATATTAATGGACCTCCGCCATAGCAGTCACTGCCTGGGTGCTCATGGGGGGGTTTTGTATTCTAACTGTGGGGCTCTTTTCTGAAACATATGCATTGCAAATTGAGATTATGGCTGGTATAGCGAAGGTCCCTTTGGCATTATTTAGCCACAACAAAATAAGAGTACATGATGCCACTAGAGTTATGAGCTTCCCATAGATTATAACAGTAAAAGAAGAGTAGCGATGATCATATGCTTGTGTAATTCAGGGTGTTACCTCTTTACTGTATGTGTTTCATGCTGCTATTTGCCGGAACATCAGGTGGCTTGTTGACTGCATGTTAAACATATAGGCCACCAGAGATGTATATGATTCCATATGGTTTCATGTTCTCACAAGCTTATAGCGCGTCTGTCATTTGTGTTTTGAGATTGTGTGATAACACAGAAGGAAGTGTGGCAGATAATGGTTGGTATGTAGAGAAAGTATGTCAAAGATGAAAAAGCTTTATTATTTGAAAAAAATGTATCGACTGATGGCAGCAATAAAAAACCGACAAAGGGAAACCTAATACAAAAAGGTCCATTAACTTGGTAATTCATTTTTCCCAAAATAACAAAGCAACTTTTATTGTGAGATATAAAGAAGAAATAACAATAAGTATAAAATAAGGATGATCTTAGACGGAGGACAAATGAGATCGTAAGGCTCGACCAGCAGACTACAGTACTTCAAAACCGTACCGACCGATAACCGGACCGATGGCCACCAAAGGGTCTTGCTGTGTGCCTGCCTGTACTCTGATATCCCTTAGTTCAGTGGCATGCATGTGGCACTGATCTTCAGCTGAGCCTCACAAATCGTCTTGCGCCATGTCAGTCAAGCTTTGTTTACAGATATCCAACATCCTTTCCTTCTCGCTTGGCTGTCTCGCTGCGAAGTCGGTCTGGGATGTGTGATGTACATCATCGGTAATCAGATAAGTTGGGTACCATCCTCCTGCTTTCTCTCCAAAACAACATGTCCACTGAACTGAAAGCCAGAGTGCAACTGTCACATTAGCAGCCAAAGAGTGCTCACTCTGCTACATGCCTGGTAAACAAACCCTGAAAGATGTTTTGCATGACAGACAGACTGACGGCTCTTTCAGGCGAGGCCAAAGCGTCGCCTGAAAAGAGCCGCCATGCTCTCCCCTCTGTTGTCAGTTGAAACTCTTTAACCAATTAAAATGGCAGAGCAGGGCACATATTAGAATATGCATGACAGAATGTTGCATTTATGGTGAAAAAAAAAAGGCTTGAAACCGCTAATTATGTGGTCAACAGTCTATCACCGAGCCGTTTTACCTTCTATTTAATTTGCACATGAAATCTCCCCTCCAACCTGCATTTTGATCTAACGTGGAATTGTGCAAGCTTTCAAGTGCTTTAATGAGGCATTTTATATTCACTGAAAGAGAATCTGTGATAAAAAACCTCCCTGATTGCAACTAACTGTTGGTCACTATTCATAATGAGCCTGGGACTTGTTATATTTCCTTCTCCTGTAGATCATAATGGAGTAGTCAGTTTTCCCCCTCCCCAAAGTTCTGCTATCGTGGCGATACCAGGCAGTTAAAGTTATCACTTGATGAGTTTTGCTCTAAACACTATGAGTAAAGTTGGACAATTATTTTTGAATCCCTGGGCTCTCAGAGGAGGGAAACGTCCAATTACAGAATTTCATTAATTAAAAAAAAAGAAGGAATAAAGCAGTGTTTGTGATGCGGTTGGAAATGTCATTAGGACATTTTTTATTTATTTTATGCGATTGAGAGACTCATGCAGTCATTAAAAAGTTTGAACACATATGAAAATATATCATTTATTCCTTCAAATTCAGAAAGTACAGATAGTAAAAGTGTTTTGAGTTAACACTGACCCTATCACAATCACAAGAGAATGGCGCAGTGATGACCTATTTTTGTAGTCTTCCTGGACAAAAGCAAAGGGATTTTTGATCAGATTTTGGAACATTGTAGGGAATAAGATGGTGGGACAAACGTTTGTGACACCTCCACTTTTTGGTTAGCATGTCTCCACATATTAACCCTTAAATGGTTTCTGTATCCTAGGGGATATGTGTAACATGGGTGTACGATTGTGTAATCTGTGTTTAATAAAGGTGTAACATGGGTATTTTATGGGCGCAACATAGGCCTGATAAAAGTATATAATATGGGCATAATACAATAATAAACATAAACATAAATATAAACTGTGCAATGTGTCAGGGGGAATACAGAGTGCAAGTTAGGGGGTTAGCAAGTCATATTTTGAACAAAATCATAATATGTGTAATTTTAGCCTTCATTCGTTAGACTGTTTAATTACATGTCTGTTGCATTTATTTAATTTTTTCCCAAACGAAACGAGTTAGCATCCAGTTGTAGGTCTCATTCCTGAATCACTTTGTTTATCTACACAATGTCAACCCCATAACCACAGGGCACCCACAGCCCAGCTGGGATCCCGAAAGCCTTCTTCTCTGTTTCTGAGGTAAGGAGAAAATATTCCAGTCAGACTCTGCGCAGCTTGCCAAAAACACTGCTCATCCAAAGTCATTTGCAGCAAAGTCCATTATCATCATCACTTGTGGTGATGAATTCCCTATGATGGTGGCAGGCCCGCAGCAGCCTCCACTCATAATGACATTCTGCTCTTGTTGGCAGTCACTCCCCGTCAGATGGCTCATTCCCAACAGCCAGCGTGTCAGACAGAGCACACACACAATACTGGGCCGCGCCTGGCCGCCAGGAACAGGGGGGCAACAGGAACTGGAGCTTAAAAGGCAGACTTTATTTGTGGGAAGGCCCGAGTGTTCAGTCTAGTCAGCATGTTACTTTTAATGTAATCATCTGTGACATTGTGATACAAGAAGGTTCTGTTGAGCAGTTCTGTCAGGTTTTTCTAACCATTTACTCTAACTGTTTCCACATATGGGGATGGGCAGGTGATTCCTGGTTATATCTCTGGTACACAACTAGGTACGTACCACTGAATTAGGTTGGACAGAGAAAACAATGGTACCTTAACTTACTACTTCTAACTTTCTATCCATCAATCCATGTAAATAATGGATGAATTGATGTCAATCTCTAATCTTCATCTTTTTCAATGAGCCCAAGGATAATATAAATACAACTCATGTCTGCAAGTCTGTAAAACCCCTGGTTACCTTCAGAGAAAAACATGTTGCTCATGGCAACTATAGCATGGCATAATGATAATGATTGGACTATATGTGGATATGGCAACTAGAATATGGTTAAAGAAGTACTTTGCTCACAAAATGACAATTGGTACTGTATGTGTTCCCTTTAATTCTTTAAGAAATATGTTGTTATTTTTGCTCGCCTACATGGTGAATGCCTTTAAAGCGGCCCTATTATACTTCTTAGGGTGTTCCCTATCCTGTAGTGTGTTGTATAGGTTTTTGTGCATGTAAATGGTCTGCAAAGGCAAAAATCCCAAAGTTCCCTCCAGAGGGTTTCTCTCCCGCACTCTCCCCACCGTCTGAAAAGCCTCCATTGGGCTCCTTTGTTTACTACCGTAACATATTAGCATCACTTTGTAACTCGCGCTTCTATTGACTAACACTCCAACACATTGAAAGTATCACATCATAGCAGACTGGGCTCTGGTTTCAGACAGAGGGTAAAAAGAGGTGCTGCAGCACAGGCAGTATGACAAAAATAAAGAGCTTTTTGAACATTAAAGCATGGAAACATGTCTCAGTCAATGCACACCATATGAACCAGAAAATGATCATATTAGGGCCCCTTTAAAGGTAGAACTCTGAAATAGTAAGGTCAAAGGTAAGTAACATAAACTGTTAATTGCATGCACACTACAGTCTCTATCATACACTGTAATCAATATTAAAAATGCATTCCCTATGTACACAGTGCACTAAACATACACAAACTATAATACGCAAGCTAAATATAAAGACTGGTAAAGAGGAAGACTATGGCACATAAAGGGTTGAACTCAATGGTTCACGCTTCATAGATCTGTATTTGACAAACCGATAGAAGCATAAAGAGAGACATCGTAGATCTGAAGTTCTTTTGGTTAAGTGAAAGGGAGGGACAATGATGGGCTTCCCTGGTTTCACTGCTAGACCAAATTAAGGGTGATGCCCCATGAAAAGGAATTTAAGAGGAGCTGCAAGGCCAATAATATTTAAACAACATGAGACTAAGTCATCACCTCTGGAAATAAAACAGCTCTGGTGAGTCTGATAGCTGCAGCAGTAGAACGACTCAACAACAGCTATAACAAGTGGTGTTTCTCTCCAAAAGACATCTACAAAAATGGTATTGTAAACTCCATGGTATATTAGCACATGGTGCTGTAGTTTCAATCGACAGTTTAAACTTGCAAATATTAGATTTTTCACTAAGTTATTAAAAGGCATTTTGAGATTAATTAGATTCTTCCCAATTCAAAAAGCAAAAGTAGTTTCTGAAAGTTAATATTTTGGCAACTAGGGTAGAAAAAAAAGGAGACGCACAAGTCAAACTATTATCCACTAAATCAGGCCCCTTATAGCTCACCTGGTAGAGCTTGGTAAATTCGATTTAGCTGGGCATAATGAAAGCGCAGGACAAAAATGTTGTTATGTCCTCTTGGGACAATTGTAAAGGATTGACTCTTAAGGCAAACCTGGAAATCCTTGGAGGTGCAAAGCAAAATGGCTGAAGGTGACTCCCCGAGCTTATCGGGGGATTCGGTAAACAAGAGGCCTGGCAAGCCCAATGCTCGGCGGTTGACAACTCGTGATGGTGACCAGGTGGGATATGTTATCCTAACAGTCTGGAACTCTTGTGAATTATTTGCTGATAGATATAAACAGCTGTTATTCTTGGTAATGGAAAGCAATTAGAAACATCTGCATACTTGGCTGTGAGCGATGCCTCCGAATGGCGGCCGGGGCTCCCAGGTGCCACTGGGAAATAATTACATCATCAAGACGGGGGCCGGAGCTGGAGGACCGCTAGTGATCTGTGAAGAGCAAGGAAGAGAGCCATAAGAAGAGACACACACACATTTGTATCCGTCAGATTTATAAAAACTTTCTGTAGCGACGGTTAAACCTCCAATCTCACTGTTTCTTTGATCCTCTTACTAACTCAAGACCTAAGCTTAACCTAAGCATCTTAAACTAGTCTTAACCAAAACATAAACCTAAAAAAGGTTTTTAGTTTGTCATCAGGTGTTGTGAGGGAACACCTACCCTCGGATTTCACCTCAAGTAAATAATGTTAGCACTGTTGCTGTTGTGAGCGCTATTAGCACTGTTAGCACGGCTAGCTCTTAGATTTCCTCTCACAAACATATTTAGTGAATAAATAAAAAAAACGTTGGGCAGCATTGGCACCATATGTCCAACACTTTTCTAGTGTGTTAGTAAATACAAAGATTAAAGATGCATACATATCATTCACAAAGTTTTGTATTTCAGTTGTGAGAGGGATACACCATAACTTTACTTTGCACAACTACCCTCTCACCAAATGTCTGTAACTCAAACTGCTTTTCACAGGCGGACAAGTACAAGAACACACTTATAAACACATACACCCACAGATGAAGACAGCAGACATTTGTCATGGTGATAATTAATTCTGTTTTCCAAGCAATATGAAAGATCTGTGTCCCACTGATATTGATATTACTGGTAAGTGAAACTCTTCAACTTTTAGAAAGCCACATGGTGAACCTGAGACAAAGGATAACACAAAAACTGCTAATAGCGTACTTTGCATTAGTATTTCTAAATTTGTTGGAATAAAATATGTTTTTTGTCATGATTTTATCTCCTGCTGATTTTAGGACTATTGTAACAATTAAGAAATAAACACAATATTTACACAAAATCTGAAACTGAGTACAGTCAAATATGTTAAAATAAGACAAAATCTAAGTGAAGAGCTGTGCAGATTTAAAAAGAGGTAGTGTGGAGCAGAAATGTGCAGCATGTTGTGCAGGAGTGTGTTTGCCAAAGATCTTATTTTGTGCAATATTTCAAAATCCAAAGGAATAATCCCATTGACTTTTGAATGGTAACTTCATGGCTTATAAAGATACCCCCACTGTTGTTTGTTGGTCCAGTGTTTCAAGAATGTTCTAACATCAATGTTCTGGTTATAGGGTTTGAAAGATGGAGTGGTCAAACTATTGTGAAGAGAACATAATCCCTCAACAGCTTCCCCCAAACACAATATATTGCTCTAATCCATCAGAAACTACACTTTTTTTTTTTTTGTGTTGGGTCTACGTTTACTTAGTATTTTTACTGGAAATGTCCTCTGTGATATTTTATATGCATAAGTCACGCCACAGTGTGTCTACCTCTAATTGTGTTGTGTTTGACGCCGCTGACCTTCTGCCCCAGCCTCTTCCTCGCTCCAAACAATACTGTGGCTGCGAGGGCCCCGACTGTGTGATGCCTCAGAATTTACCCCTGCTAAAGCATGACTGTGACTCTCCACATATATCAACGGCCGGCCCCTACTGAGCGTGCTCATCAGCTGTAAATACCAGCGGTCTGCGCTGCCGTGGTGAAATGAACAGTCTGGGGGATTTGACCGTGTTGTGAGGTGGCAAGTTGGGCCTGATGGTTGAAGTGTGTGTACTGTAAGCAGAAGGTCACTGGGAGGATCCGCTCTGGAGGGAAAGAGTCCTGACAAGGTGTCTTTGAATAACTCATTGACCCCTGACTTGAAGCTAACAAGGGCATCAGCTGTACGACCGAAATTAGAAATGCAGATAATGTGTCATTTTTCTAAATAACTCCATAACAACCTTCCCACCAGTTATTTAGTGAGATGTGGTTGAAAGCTGTAAATGGATCTTGATTTGTTTACTTTAACACACATTAAGGTAAAAGCTGTCGCAGTTAAAGACTCATTGTGCTCATTTTCAGGTTCATATTTATATTTTGTGCCTCTACTGTGACATGTCTCCATGCTTTAATGTTCAAAAAGCTCTTTATTTTTTATTTTTATATACTGCCTGTGATGCAGGACCTCTTTTCACCCTCTGTCTGAAAGCAGAGCCAGTCTGCTCTGATTGGTTAGCTGGCTGGCTCCGTTGTGATTTGTCAACCACTTAAAGATGTCCCGCCCCTTTTCCTATAGCGTACAATGTGTTGGAGCACTAGCCAATAGAGATGCAAGTGTTACATAGTGATGTCTCTATGTTAAGTAAACAAAGGAGTCCAATGGAAGTGTTGAAGGCAGGGGGGGAGTGTGTGGTAGAGAAACTCTGTCTGAAGGGAACTTTGGGATTTAAGCCTTTGAAGACCATTCACGTGCACATAATCCTATAACACACTACAGGTAGGGAAACACCCAAAAAGCACAATAGGGTCCCTTAAAATATTTAACCATGAAGACTAGATAAAAACTACATCATTATAGCAGATTGGCGAGCAATAATTAATTAAGCAGAAATACATGAGCTTAAAAACGTTTTGCATATCCAGAGTTCACACAAAGCAATGGGAAGAAAATGCCCAGTCTATTGGAGAAATATCACTTTGATCAAGATCTAAGCAAGAACACAGAAAAAAACAAAATCACTTTTACCACATAGTTTCCGCAGAAGACAGCAGATAGAAGCAGCTCCAACACAAAACATTATGTTTGTGCCTTTGTTTCATCAGAGCCCGTAATCCCTCAGGCAACAAACAGAAAATATCCGTCAGAACGGATAAAGCTGCAGGCCCGTGAGTCGCGGATGTTGCGGCTGGATATGTTGATGTCGGCTGGCGTACCTGTCACAGAAAGCTGCAAGCGTAGTTCAAAAACGAGGTGGCTGGTGTCACAGTAATCTGCTCAGGAAGTCTTTGACGAATATGAGCACTGCAGGGAACACACAGTGAACCTGCATCAGTCAGCACTTTCTTATCCTGACTTTTTTCCCAGCTTTGTACTATTTTCAGGTTGTTTTACATGAGTGTCTCTTACTCTGCTGAAGTGCCCTAACAGTTTTCATATTTGTTAATAATCCAAGCCCATTAACCAATCCGAGCAGACTGGGCTCTGGTTTCAGACAGAGGGTGAAAACAGGTGCTGCAGCACAGGCAGTATGAGAAAAATAAAAAAGCTTTTTGAACATTAAAGCATGGAGACATGTCACAGTAGAGACACAAAAACTACAATACGAACCTGGAAATTATAGCGTAATCTGTCCTCTTTAATGCTAAGAGACCCCTTTGCAGCAAATAGCAAATCACATGTCCAAATCAAGATCCCTGTCATCTAGAATTCTGAATTGAACAACTTTCATTTTCCATCCATCACAGTCGCGGAGGTAACAGCTCCAGCAGAGAGCCCCAATCTTCTCTTTCCCTGGCCACATCAACCAGCTCTGACTGGGGGATTCCAAGGAGCTCCCAGGCCAGCGAAGAGATATAATCCCTCTGCCTGGGCCAACTTTCATTTTACAAAGTTGTATTCCTTCTGGAGAATACAAATATAAACAAGATATCGAGTCAACTTGTTGTTAAAATACCAGCTTTATGTTATTTTGAGTTTTGTTTTTTACTCACAGGTTTCTGAGTAATGAAAAGCAGCCAGACTAGTTATATACATCTGATTAATATAACAGGAATGACTCTTCAACTTTTTTTGTTGAACTTGTTATTTCTCAAGGACACTAAGAATTGAGAAATAATAAAAAATGTTTAAGAAAAAAAATTCAATTCACTTGACTTGATTTTGTCAATATACTGTATATATATATATATATATATATATATATATCCGTTGCTATAACTTATTACAAAATATAAAACTATAAACTCACACACTCTACATACAACAACAAACAGGGAGGTGCTCTGCTGCAGGCACTGAATGACATATTTAATCTGGGTTAAACCGATACAAATGTTACAGCACAATCCATATCCTGGTGTTTGTACCGGTGTGCCCTTTGCAGAGGTTAAGCCGCCCACTCCTAGTGATAAACGCATGTACATGGGGAATAATGTGACTCAATACAACTCAGACTAGTACAGTCTGTTAATCTATTCATAAAGACTGTTGTGTCCTCATACTACAAGTCCAGTACATGATCAGATATGCTTTTGTAAATTATTTTTGTTTCTGACCTGGTGGTCTGAGTTGATGAAAAACAATAATAGCAATTGATGTGTGGAGGTACAGTATGAATCTAAAGTACTTTCTTCCTCCCAGATGGTCCGTTCAGCCTTTTAATAATGAAATCTGCTTTTGTGTTATTTAAAAAATTACAATAACCTTTCCGCTAATCCCCCGATTTACGACCCAGTACACCTGGATTTCTGCGCTGCATGTATGTCCAAAATCCCCCCGGCTCTTGATAACATATTAGGATTATATCTCAGATATGGTTCTTTAATAAATAGTTTGGATAAGCATATCTGTTTAATTTCATCCACCCGCCCATACCCACATGCAGGATTACAGTGAGAGGGTAGGGTTTTTGTTGAACGCTTGTACTGCAGTCTGCAGACAGAACATGCAAACATCTGTACAACTGTTCATCAGAAAGAATTATGTATGGCAGACTGGAGGGCTCTAAGCTGTGAGTAGTTCAGAATCCCAGTGTCCTCACAGACAGAGGCAGATCATAAATAATGGAAGCAGAATTAATTGGTTTATGCTATGAGCATGTGTTATATATATTGATGGCATACCGTTGGTGTGCTGTTGTACTTTGCTGGACTGGACATGTATACAGCGGCTTCTAATTGAATGAATGATCTTGATCTGGTGGGCTGGATTTATAAGGTTTAGCTTATAGAAATGCATTCAAATGATGGACAAAACAACAAACAAAAAATTCAAAATGGAATCAATAAAGAAAAAAGAATGAAACAACCAAAATGCATCTTGTCAAAGACAGTGTGTCGGAGAGAAACTCCCTCTGAAGGGAACTTTGGGATTTTAGCATTTGCAGACCATTTACGTGTAAAAACATGTAACACACTACAGGAAAGGAAACACATAAAATACACATTAGGGCCCCTCTAAATTAAAGCGAAAATCTTTGGGTTTTGGAATGACAAAAACAAGACAAATTAAAAAAACAAATCATTACCTAGGACTGGATGGACACTTCTTTTACTAATTTTGGAGACATTTTGAAGAGCAAACTATTAATAAAAAAATCAAGAAAAAACGATGGTTATTCACAGCCCTTACTTACTGGTTCGAATATGGATTTTGCTTACCGACTCAAAATCCATAGTGTTTCATGGTCAAACAAAAACAAAAGTGTTGCAGACCTTTAAATTATGCACGCTGCATCTGACCATGAGGTCTGCATTTTCTAGGCCAAACACCCTGCTCTCTGTGGGTCATGACCCCCCCTCACCCCCTGCTTTGTTTTTCTACCTTGCATGCTGGGGTAAATACCTCAGCACCTGCATGTTGCACTGATTTCACCCAGCCCCGGCAGATGGTCCTTACCCTTCACTGAGCACACACTCCGGCACCTGGGACGCTGGGGAAATCCTTCCGTGCTCTTGCCACTCCGTCAGAGAACACGAGCACATATTATAAACACAGAAGTAACGACATGTGGGCGGGGGTGTGCGCCCGCAAGCTTGAACATAAAAAACTGAAATGCACAGACGAAAACGGGCAAAGGCTTCTTGTATCCATTTAAACAACAATTCATTGATGTGTAAAAAAAAAAAGAAAAAAAAGTGCTTCTTAAATTAGAGCTCCATGGTTCAGGGACAAGACTTATAACAATGACTCAATCTCAAACTTCATCTCCAATTATTGGGAAAAAGTTCATTAAAGGAGTTACAAAGTAAACAATACAGAATCACCAATGTACACAAAAGGTGTTGTGTTTGGACAAAAGAGTAAAACAATGTTTTCTTCATAAAAACATAACAATATGCCACTAACCAGAAGTGGACAGAGGTAAATTTACAGTATTTACTCTACGTACTTCCGACTGTGTTTGAATCTTCTCAAGCTTGGATATTGACATTTAATATGTCTTAATGGTATCCTGAGGGAAAGGCTTTTAATACTGTAACTAAATTGAAGCATAACGATTGAGATGGATTTTATGACAATGAGCAAAATGTATAAGATTTATTTGATTATCATCATCATCATCATCATCATCATCATCATCATTATTATTATTATTATAAGAACTCATTTTCTTATTCTTGTAGTTATTTGATTGTTATATCTTTATTATTTTACAGTATTATTTGGAAAGAATGTTCTGTCTTATCACATAATGTTATCATATTACATTGCTTCAGATTGTTGTTTAATCTTGAATAACATTAATATGAGTATTTCTGCTACATTATAGCATGTTTTAATAAAGGATTATGTTTTTATACTTGATTTGTTATTATCATCATGTATGCATTTGTATTACCGGTATTTACCTTAATTTAATACATTTAAAGTCAGTCGGGGTCTTTTTCTATTTAATGAATTCATCAATTTATCGTCGTTTTTTGTTTGTTGTAACATCAATTAAAAGGTACATTTGCAAATACAATGTTACATTACACACGTTTTGTCCCTTTGCCAGAGAAGTTGAATACTACAAACACCCACACACTCACACTAGCCAGCAGCTGAGCATTAGCGATGCAGACTATATTAGAATTGGTGTTGTTGTCCCCTCACAAAGAATAACAGCGTAAACAGGCAGCTGTATTCAGATTCGTTGTGATGAGGAGGAGCTGTTTCTTCCTTGAGCTTAATGTGAAAATATGCCCCCAACCCCACGAGTGCGAGCCTGGACAGACGCGACCTCAGGCACATCGATAGGCAAATAAACGCCTTTTGGCGACCGTTGTTGCACTCCTCGCTGATTTAATTAAAGAAGCCTTCTGTGCTAGCAGTGCAACACAAAGGAATGTTAATGATGAAATTAATGGCTGTTTACCACACTGAGCGCCACACCAGCCACACAACGTCCGACAAGTATCCCTGAGCTGAATTACAGACCAAGATGAGCTACTTCATATGGACACAGACTTCACTTTTCATATCTGCACTGTCAAAGTGAGCAGCAGCAAATGTCTTTTGTTTTTAGCGTTAATTAAAATCCCCCCAACACTAATGCAATGTATTTCTTCAACTAAAGTCAGACTGTTGAGATGGTTTTAACAAGCTGAGAATAAACTGCTTGTGTCAAGTAGAAAGCTAGCTTCTTCTGGGTTTGAGGCTATCATTATGTTGCAGATTTAAGACGTTGTTCAGCTCCTTTCTGGGGGAACATTGTAACACATAAGGATTTTCAGGGACAAAGTATCATATCGTCATTTACAGATAAAGGAAACCAATATGCAAGATGTTCAGGTCTTGCAAAATAAAACGTTAGTATCAGCCTTAACGTTAACCAGTTTCATAATTAGACAAAGTGTTCCTAGTATAGTTCTATCTTCTATCCATAGTTATAGCTAGATCCTTCTTTACACTCATAACAAGTAGTCCAACTTTAAAATTTAAATCATGTTTAAAGAATATCCCAACAACTGTTCCAAACCTATTAAATATCCAAATTTGGCCTAAATTTACCTTTATTTAGTAAAGAAATGCAAATTTTGCCTTTTCAATTTTAAGACTGCCGATTATGTTTTTTTTGCTAATTCAAATGATCTTTCCAAGAAGTAAACCTGATGGCATACAGTACACATTTTCTTGCAATTATATATCCACACATATCAAAGGAGAATCTGAGAAAATAAACAAAATCAAAGGGATTCTTCCATCAGATTTTGGAACATTGCAGAAAATAAGATCAGTGGCACACGTAAACAAAAAAAAACTAACATGTTCTATGGAGCAGCTAACGCTAGCTAACATATTGCTAAAAACAAACTACATGAACGTTACATGATGTCAAGTCAATATACTAAAAGTGGACTTGTGATCGTCGTGATGGTGTTCAGCAGTTAGTCACTTGTTAGCATGTAAAAGCGTCAGACGTTCACTTATTTTGTTAGCTGATGTGTTTTCGGTCATAGAATAAAACCAAAAACTATTTCAGAGAAACATTGCCTTTGAAATGAGGCTGGCCAGAAGTGCTAAAATTCAAACTCAATTCCAGGTTCAGGACTTATTCCTTTACCACTTTTTTCAGTGTCTGATTAAGTTGGTTGTTCCACATTGTTAAGGTTGCTGTGCTGCTGTGTTTGCAGCATCACACCATGCTGTGGCATGTGTGTACATTTGATCCAATGGCAACAGGCCCTTTTCAGTTGCCCGCCAATCAGATGCATCTCTAGTTCAATAGATACATAGTTGAGATCTCCCAACATTAGCTTAACAAAAGAAACTTAGAAATGTCCTCCTAATCAATATTGCTGTTAAACGGTTAAGCCATTGAGCATTTATAGTAAGTACATTTACCCTTGGCCTGCCTGAGAAACTTACACACAAAGTGATGCAGGATTCAGCATGGGTATCATTTTTGTTCAACCTTTTGGGATATTAATGAAACTTCCCACAATGTTTATTCAAGAACTTAAATGAATCAGAAGCCATAAATCACGCCTATATTTCAGAAGCCCCCGGACACAGTCAAGGGAACCGTGTGATAAATCACTGGAAGAAAAGGTAATGTGGCCTTATACTTCAAAGTTTAATCGTCACGCAAAGAAATCACTCTCTCCACGCACACGACAGAGTCAAAGATACTTTGAGGTCCAGACCTTCACACCTGTCCCGCATCAATCACACCTGGGCGTTTTTCATTTTCTAACTGTAGGTATCTCTGTTGCTCAACATATTAAAAGGACAAGTTGTTTTTTGACATCAACTTGACACTTACCAAAGCAGCTGCTACATGTGGAGCTTTCTGTACCACTAGAGTTAATAAAAAGTGTTTCATATGCCCTTTAGGGGATATAGAAGGACATGCTTTTACCATGTATTTCTAGATCTTCGCTCTTCAAACATTCTACATTTTACTATAAACTACTTCTTTGTTAGAATGATAAAAGTGTTTTGCTGTTTTACAATCTTCCTTCATCTTCAAGGCACTATATAGCCTGTTCTGAAATCAACACATGATAACAATAAACCATAAGAAGCTGACAAATAAGGGAAATATCTAATGGCAGATTCTTGTTAGATCAATAAGTCAATTTATTCATGCATTTGTACCTGATTAAAAGGATATGCTGGAAGAAGTTCTCGGATCCTTTACCGAAGGTCTTGGTCTCCTATAGTGTGTTATATAGGTTTTTGTGAATGAAAATGGTCTGCAAAGGCTAAAATCCTAAAGTTCATGCCGGAGGGAGTTTCTCCCCTCAAAGTGAAGACCTTATAAATGTGGAATAGGCTAAACACAGTATATTTAAGAAGAGTTGTGCAATCCGTTCATTGATGGGCTTCCATTGAATATATTCAGGCATAACATAAACGGTTACATGTCTGAATCAAATTTGCAGGCACAAATCAGCCAGTACATATTATATTAATTTAAAAAAAGACATGGTCACGTTTTCAGCTGTTTATAGTTTTTCAAGCCTTTGCCAATCACATTTCTGATGTTACATTGCAGAACTTTAACCCCAGAGGACCTGGACAACATCAATATTCACTGACTCCTGTTCTGTCTGAGACTCTGCTGGCCACATCTGTTTCATCTTTTTAAAACCACCTCTTAAAACTTGGTTTTATGGACCTGCTCTTTACGCAATAACCTTTGGTTGGACAGATTTGGTTTATTTTGACTTGCCCGTTTAATGTCTCTGCCTTGCTTATTCATCTCCCATTGTTGATTTTATGTTTTGGTAATAATTATTGTAGCCACCCTTCTTCATTTAACCATTATAATTACTATTACAAATGGTATCCCACAAACTGGGTACAGATGGGAGAAAAAACAAACGATAGCATGACAGGCTTTAGATCAGTGGATAATATCTCAAAGCTATTTCACACACAAATGTTGTGTACCCTTACACATGACTCAGTGACAGTTTAGGATACTACTCAGTGAAAATTGCTTAGTGCTTTTTGCGTATTTATTTGCACCCTAAAGATCAGAAAAGACAGCTGTGCCAACATTCTGATCCCCTTTATGATGATAGTGCAGTTTGGGGGGGGCGTAGATTATAACCTTAAGCTATTGACCCATAACTAAAGTGATGTTTTAGCTCATAATCCTTTCATCTCAGGGTAAGTGAAACCCGCTTTGTTGGATTTTGACCGTCATCAGACAATAGGGAGGATAATTTTAACATGGATCCATGCTGAGCAGGTGGGAAGAGGGGTAAGAATGGGGGACGTGGGGGGGGAGGAAGCAGAAAAGACCAATATTCGCCAAATTGTATCTATGAGTCCTGGCGTCATTTTCTGCTCTTCCACCACAATGAACTGAGGAAGTGGATTTTCAAATCTTTTCCCCAAGAAAACGCAGAGAAGCATCTTCAACATCCTCTCGGGCTTTTCCCCATTGTGTCTGGCAATGCGATTGTTCCGATACAGCGATGCAGAAAGGAGGATGCACTTGGGAACCAGGCAATTTCATTACACCGAGTCAAGCTGTTTCAGTTCAGGATCCAGGCCTTTGTGCCTCTTGCCCAGCACTGAGAAACTGGAAACATGGCACAAACAACATTATGTGTTATAGCAACTTCGCACTGGGCCTTGTGATATGTCCATCTGCCGTGACTAGTGTTGCGGATCGCGCTGATGTCCCTGCCTCCCTGCCTGTGTTCCCTCGCCTCCTCTCACTGAGGCTCTCCAGGTTGCACGACCGCTCAGCCATAGTCGCCCTCGGTGCAAACTACTTTTGTTATATTAAAAAAAAAGTATGTTTCACTGGCAAGGATGGCCTCCTTGCCTTACGGCTGCATTTGATCAGTTATTACAGCTTATTCTGCAGTGCATTTTGTCTGATCGGTGTTGAGATTATGAGTTCAATATATGAAGCTATTGCAAATGTTGAACCTTTTGTGCATACGCTTTCATTTTGTAAACAAAATTCAGACAGAAAGGTTTACTGAAAATAAAAAATAAAATAATGGTTTTGGTGGAGAGGTTTGTGTGCCCCGAGGAACATGGGGGCTGTGTTGTCTGGAACCTTGTGTTCCTGGTAGGGTCTCCCATGGCAAATTGGTCTCAGGTAAGGGGCCAGACTAAGATTGGTTCAAAAAGACCTCATGACAAACAAACATGAAAGCGAGGATACCCGGCCCGGAGGAAGCCCGGGGTCCCCTTCTGGAGCCAGGCTCAGAAGGAGGATTCGTCAGCGAGCGTCTGGTGGCCGGGCTTGCCACGGAGCCCGACCGGGCACAGCCCGAAAAAGCAACATGGGCAACACCTCCGCTTCCCCGTCCCGCGGGCCCACCACCTACGGGAAACAGCGATGGGGTCGGGTGCGCTGCCAGAAGGGTGACAGTGAAAGCAGAGGGTCTCGACTGACTAGACTCAGGCGACAGAAGCTGGCTTTGGGGACGTGGAATGTCACCTCTCTGGGGGGGAAGGAGCCGGAGCTTGTGCGGGAGGTGGAGCGTTACCAGTTGGATCTGGTGGGGCTCACCTCTATGCACAGCGTCAACTCTGAAACCTTACTTCTGGATAAGGGTTGGACTCTATTCTTCTCCGGAGATGCCCAAGGTGCGAGGCGCCGAGCGGGTGTGGGGATACTCACAAGCCCCCAGTTGAGTGCCGCTTTGTTGGAGTTTACCCCAGTGGACGAGAGGGTCACCTCCCTACGCCTGCGGGTTATGGGGGGGGAAACTCTGACTGTTGTGTGTGCTTATGCACCAAACAGCAGTTCAGAGTATTCTGCCTTCTTGGAGACCCTGAGAGAAGTCCTGTATGTGGCTCCATAAAGGGACTCCTTAGTCTTGTTGGGAGACTTCAAGGCACACATGGACAATGATGGAGACACTTGGAGGGGCGTGATTGGGAGGAACGGCCCCCCTGATCTGAACCGGAGTGGTAGTTTGTTACTGGACTTCTGTGCTAGTCATGGATTTGCCATAACAAACACCATGTTCGAACATAAGGATGCTCATAAGTGTACGTGGTACCAGACGACCCTAGGCAGAAGGTCCATGATCGATTTTGTTATCGTGTCATCGGACCTGAGGCCGCATGTTTTGGACACTCGGGTGAAGAGAGGGGCGGAGTTGTCAACTGATCACCATCTGGTGGTGAGTTGGGTCGAGTGGCGGGGGAAGCCTATGGACAGACCTGGTAAGCCCGTGTAGTGCGGGTGAACTGGGAAACGTCTGGAGGAGTCCCAAGTCCAGGAGGCCTTCAACTCACACCTTCGGCGGAGCTTTTCAGGCATCCCTGTAGAGGCTGGGGACATGGAACCAGAATGGGCGGTGTTCAAAGCCTCTATTGCTGAAGCTGCGGCGGGAAGCTACGGTCTCAAGGTCTTAGGTGCCTCAAGGGGCGGTAACCCTCGAACCTCCTGGTGGACACCGGTGGTCAGGGAAGCCGTCCAACAGAAGAAGGAGGTCTTCCGGGATATGTTATCCCAGGGTACTCCTGAAGCAGTTGCAAGGCATTGACAGGCCCGAAGGGCAGCAGCCTCAGCCATGGCCGAGGCAAAGCAGCGGGTGTGGGAGAAGTTCGGAGAAGCCATGGAGAAGGACTTTCGGTCGGCACCAAAGTTGTTCTTGAAAACCGTCCGACACCTCAGGAGGGGGAAGCAGGGAACCATCCAAGCTGTGTACAGTAAGGATGGGACGCTGTTGACCTCAACTGATATTGTGTTAGGGCGGTGGAAGGAACACTTTGAGGAACTCCTGAATCCGACAACTCCGCCCTCTATGTTAGAGGCGGAGCTGGAGTATGAAGGGGGATCAACTCCAATCTCACGGGGGGAAGTCACTGAGGTAGTCAAACAGCTCCACAGTAGCAAAGCCCCGGGGGTGGGTGAGATCCGCCCAGAAATGCTGAAGGCTCTGGGTGTTGAGGGACTGTCATGGTTGACACGTCTCATCAACATTGCGTGGAAGTCAGAAACAGTAACGAAGGAGTGGCAGACCGGGGTGGTGGTTCCTCTTTTTAAAAAGGGGGATCAGAGGGTGTGTGCCAATTACAGAGGCATCACATTACTCAGCCTCCCCGGGAAAGTTTACTCTAAGGTGCTGGAAAGGAGGGTCCGGCCGATTGTCGAACCTCAGATTGAAGAGGAACAATGCGGTTTTCGTCCTGGTCGTGGAACGACGGACCAGCTTTTCACTCTCGCAAGGATCCTGGAGGGGGCCTGGGGCTTTGTGGATTTGGAGAAGGCGTATGACCAGGTTCCCAGGGAGATACTGTGGGAGGTGCTGCGGGAGTATGGGGTGAGGGGGTCTCTACTCAGGGCCATCCAATCTCTGTACTCTCAAAGCGAGAGCTCTGTCCGGGTCCTCGGTAGCACGTCGGACCGATTTCCGGTGAGGGTTGGCCTCCGCCAGGGCTGCGCTTTGTCACCAATCCTGTTTGTGATATTCATGGACAGGATTTCGAGGCGTAGTCACGGGGGAGGGGGTCTGCAGTTCGGTGGGCTAAGGATTGCAACTCTGCTTTTTGCAGATGATGTGGTCCTAATGGCTTCATCGGTCTGTTACCTTCAGCACTCACTGGATCGGTTCGCGGCCGAGTGTGAAGCGGATGGGATGAGGATCAGCACCTCCAAATCTGAGGCCATGGTTCTCAGCAGGAAACCAATGGACTGTCCACTCCAGGTAGGGAATGAGGCCTTACCCCAAGTGAAGGAGTTCAAGTATCTCGGGGTCTTGCTCTCGAGTGAGGGAACAATGGAGCGTGAGATGGGCCGGAGAATCGGAGCAGCGGGAGCGGTACTGCAGTCACTTTACCGCACTGTTGTGACGAAAAGAGAGCTGAGCCAGAAGGCAAAGCTCTCTGTCTACCGGGCCATCTTCGTTCCTACCCTCACCTATGGGCATGAAGGATGGGTCATGACCGAAAGAACGAGATTGAGGATACAAGCGGCCGAAATGGGATTTCTCCGCAGGGTGGCTGGCATCTCCCTTAGGGATAAGGTGAGAAGTTCAGTCATCCGGGAGGGACTCGGAGTAGAACCGCTGCTCCTTCGCGTTGTAAGGAGCCAGTTGAGGTGGTTCGGGCACCTAGTGAGGATGCCACCTGGGCGCCTCCCTAGGGAGGTGTTCCAGGCACGTCCAGCTGGGAAGAGACCGAGGGGTAGACCTAGGACCAGGTGGAGGGATTATATCTCTTCGCTGGCCTGGGAGCGCCTTGGAATCCCCCAGTCAAAGCTGGTTGATGTGGCCAGGGAAAGGAAAGTTTGGGGCTCTCTGCTGGAGCTGTTACCTCCACGATCCTGACGGAAAAGCGGGAGAAGATGGATGGATGGATGGATGGATGGTTTTGTTGATGAAGTTTTATTTCACTAAGGTTTGTTAGATATCCAGCTATTCCTAAAGTACTTTGTTAAAAATTTTTCCAGCTTTTTATTCCCACCTAAATCTAGGATGGCAAACAGGTGCAATGCGCTACAATGGCCCAAAGCACTCCCATTTGATGAAATGTGCTGCAGTTTCAAAAACAACGAACCAAAAAAACACCCGCAAATGTGCCAAAATGAAGACTCATCTTCATCCACCAACTTGACGAAACGTGCACATTGTTTACGCTGCAAAAAGCTCAAAACACAATGGAAATAGGGACCCTAAAAAGTGATGCACACAGCTGGAACCGGAGTGCATGATAACGTTCAGGGATTATAAAGTAGGCCAACTATCACTGGAAACTTACATAAAATGCAGGTTTTATTGGCCGATTTTAAGTTTGCATGAATCTTTCCGATATTATTGACGATTTGCTGAAAGCTAACGTAGCTAACCTAGTCTTTCAAATATACTGACAGAACACTTATATTTATGAAACAGACTAACTCTGCTAAAAGTTACAGTTTGTCAATCCGTATTCAGTTTGTACTATCACTCCGGTCCCAGCTGTGTGTGTCACTTTTTAGTGTCACCATTTCTTTTGTGTATTGAGCTCCTTGCATGGTTTTTCTAAATGCTGGGCATCGTTTTTGTCCTTATGTAAGTATTTTGGGCCGTTGTAGCGCTATTGCACTTACATACTGTATACATTGGTATACAGTATAAGAAAAATGCACTTCAAGACATAACCTGAATCCAATTCCCAATAAAATTGATAATGGCATTAATGTTAAACAAAAGAAAATCTTTGTATGATCCAAAAACCAACCACGAGAAAGTACCAACTGCCCAAAACCAAGCAGATGACAATCCGTCCCACCCATCAATCTGTTGTCAAAAAACATGAGAACAGATCTCCAGCTCGTCACCTTCCAGCTACACTTTGATCTGATTTCATTGTTGTTACCCCAAGATTACAACACCAACGACTAAACAGAGCATATTGACACACTTTAAAAGAGGTGGTTACCAGATGCTAGATCCGCTAGATCCCCTAAATCCCCCCCCCCCCATGAGGTGATTCTTAATTCATATCATGCATTTATTATATTTCTGTGATGTGAAAGTGGTTGTGGTGGGTCAATGTCAATGGGTTTTTAGGGTGGAGCTACAGCGTCTTACAGGCTAAGCTCATACCGAGACATATTGAGACACACTTTCATCTTCAGGATTATTCCTTCTGGGGGAGGGACGGGCAGACGTTTGTGGGCAGATGACATTTTGAAATATAAATAAACAAACACATGTCATCGAGTGTAATGGGGGTGAGGGGGGAGGGAGGGGGATGGTAGGGTGGTAAAGTGAAAGTGTTGGCGGGGATGGTTCCTGAAGAGCCTTCAGCTATCTGCAGAAAGCTGATTATGCTAAAGTAGGGGATTCAACTAGACAAGTTTATGTCTGTATTAATCAAGGAATAATAAAATGATCATCTCAAATGCAGTCTCTGTTCCAATAGTGCATAATCAGATATGGTGAATCTTAAAAGGAGAGTTATCCACAGGATGGTGGCACATGGTGATGAGAGAAATAGGGGATGTTCTGGATGAGTGAGTACAATAGGGTTATATCACAGATTGGGCAGTTTTATGGGTTTAGTGGTGTGCTTGGCCCGTGCAGTCATAATACCACAGACAAACCAGTTAACTATGACAAAGCGGAACAGAATTAGTTTAACAAGAAGTCCTTAATGTTATCCTTTCTTTTCTTGTACGGTCTGAAATTAAAGCCGTAATCTGCCAATTCCTTTTAGGGATAGAGACAAAGAGGAGCAATAATGCTGAACATTTTGCAGAAGAAAGGCATTCATACTGTCCACATTTTTATCATGTCACCACTAATTAGTTCCTACAATTTATAGCGCTATGAAAGTACAAGAAATGTCCTATTTTTAGAAAATGTACATTAAGGATTATGTGCAACCCATGTGTACTTAGTCAATTGTTAGCAGTGATTTAGACTTTACTTTTTAATAACGAGAAAGCAGACAATTATGTATTTTAATGGTATAATTTCAGAAGGTTACCAGCTGCATATTCCACAATAATAAGAATCTGCAGATACACTATACTATTATATAGTGTGTTACATATTTTGGAAAATATTTATTTTAATCGGTATATTTGAAGTTAGGGAAAAAGCACAGAGCGACACCAGTGATCATCAATTTCAATGGATAAAAACAACAAATATGTTGTGAAATCCATCACTGCCAGGAGATAAGACCGTAATTATGTATGCACATACATTTACTTTATTGACATTGTCAACCAACGGGTGCGACCCCATATGCCTTAACAAGCTAATCTACATTTCACAGTATGAATGTGTGGGCGAAAAAAATAAATATATATATATGTATGATCCATATATATGTATATATATATATATATATATACATATATATTGTCATGAATGGATTACTGAATGGGCCCATCTGCATATGCACCCCCATCTCTTAACATCTCTGAAAGAGAAACATACCAACTATGGAGGGACTTCAAATGACCTTAAAGAAACATAACAAATGCAAGAGACAAAAAAAGACAACTAATAGATGCAACAAAGCTGCACAGAGACGGTAAGACTTACACAGATGACGAACAGGGAAAAACCACCGCAAAGAGACACAAAATGCTTGCAAAGACACACAAAACAACTACAAAGAGATACAAATCACCTAAAAAGAGACACAAAAACAACCTCAAAGACTCAAAATGACCAAAGGGAGGCACAAAACAACCACTAAGAGATCAAACCAGACTAAGAGTCACAGATCAACCACCAAAAGAATCAAAAACACAACATATAGACAAAGCACTACAAAAAGAAGCCAAACAACTACAAAGTCTTTGTGCCTTACTCCTATGTAGGAGATTTGATTGGGTCTGTTGCATTTTCATGCTCCTGGGCCCATTTCTCATAACCTGCCTATGAGTAGTGTGTATCAAGGTGTAACGTCCAGGCCCTCGTCTTTCAGTTAATAGCTAAAGTGTTCTCATGGCGCCACAGCTTTGACACCAAAACAGGAGAGAATACTGTCTGAAAACAATTTACCGTAAATCATAAGATTCCAGAATATTCTTTTAAACACCAGTTTTTGTCACCATAATAGAAACATGGGTCCCAAAGCCACTAGTCAAATTGACTGAACGAGAAATTTCTTCAGTATGTTATAACAGCATTAGCAGTAGCAGGTACCCCCCCCCCCCCCCCCCCCCCCCCCCTTACAGAATGTCAGGTAATAACCGCCCTCTACCTCTCCCAAACCTTGACTCTAATGTATCTCCAATGTCATCTATGGATGAAGCTCATTTCTGCTCTACGTTGAAGTGAGAGAGGCACAGTTCATTCTCTGCTGTAATGACATAAACATCAATCTGTCTGAACTGCTGCTTAAATGACTGTGTAACCTTTACAGCACTGTTAAAGAAAGATGTATAATTTCCACATTAAAGAAAGGGGGAAGCCGAGGTGATAAAAAAAAGAGAGAAATCTAGCTGATGCACTTTCACTTTACTGGACTTGCAGTCTTTTTTATGCTCAGTCAAAAAGTCGTGCCCCGAGAGTCACTTTGTAAAAGACTCACTGATATTTCCTGCTTTTAACACATGCATTAAGATATTCACGGAACTTTAACAGATTTAAAAATTGCTGAGGACAACAACAGATTGAGAGCCATAAAAGTAGAATAAAGCCTTTATTACCCACTGACATTCCCTACATAATGGAAATATTTTACAATGCCTCCCATTTATGGACCTCTATCCGCTATAAATTATATTATGCAAGAAACATCATGACTGGTGGCATTAACTACTTTATATTAAATAGGTTTCCATAGGGAAGCATTGACTTGCTATATGTGGCCTGGAACAAAATTCAATCTGCCGCCATGTTTAATACCACAGTTTTTATTATCTCGCAAGCATATGCTGGAATGGCTACAGCTGATGAAGCTAGCTGCTGGGCAAAGTGATAATCAGTGCTGTTTTTATTTAAAGCTCTCTTAATAACAGGATCCAGCAAATTGTTTGTGACCTTTGTCAAGGTTTTGCTGGAAACACAGAGGCTAGCAGCAGCCACTGTGCTGGCCCGCGGCATGTGTGAATATGCAAAGTTCTTCTTTTTTTCGTGCAAGGTTTCAACATGAAAACGTGAAATTGTTTGGAAACCTTTTGCCTTGCAGGGCCTTCATGGGGAGAAGCCGCATAGAGCTGAGCTCTGCAAGAATGTTTGATGCCGCTTCCTTAGTTAAGCATATGCCACATTCTGTTTTAGGGAGGTTGTGTTTGTGCGGTGGCCTTTTTCACAGAGCTGTAACTCTGGCCCTGGGAGGAAGGGCTGGTCAGGGACAGCATCTGCCCAGCCCTCTGTGAGCATTACGACATGCATGACCGGGCCAAAAACACAAGGTAAGCAAAAAGCATACCAACAATGCTGCTCTTCTCATATTTAAGCTGATTTTACTGTAAGTGAAATACAAGTTTGCATCTCATAACACTTATCTCCCCTAATCATTCATGTCAAAGAGTGCAATCCAACCTGTTTTAAGTCCAACAGTCCGGTTTTGAATGTCTGTCTGCTGGAGCATCCTTGAGTCGGACACTTTTGAGATCATCCCTATTTTATATTTATCTGGTGTGTATAATAAATAAAATAAAAATAGCCAATTGTAAACAAATTCCACTCAACACTGGGCCTTACAAATGATTGGCGGAAATCTGAATATCTTGCACTTCATTGGATCATTAACCTAATGAAATTAGCCATGTTCTTCGCACATTGTGACGTAAGCAGCGAAGGAAAAGTTTCATCTAGACTTCATTGCCTCAAAAAGGAACACATCTCCAATGCAGAACTTTATAAAAATGAATAATGCAGTCAATTACCAGTACGCATAAAGGAGAATAAAAGTCAAACGACTCATCAATAGCAAACGGGATGACGCGTGGAAAAACAAAAGCATATAGCATCCTATCCAGACAAAACCCTCTAGGAAGTGCGGTCAACTTTGAAAGTAATTTTCGCATTGCAAATGGTGGCATCACAAATTCTGTCAGTCCTGTGACGTCATTGGGACAAAAAGTCTTTTTCCCATTGACTTACACTGGGAAAGAGACATCTACAAATCAGCGAAACCTTTTTTTTTGTTGACTAAATCAACTACCCTGCATAAATATTAGCCCTTATTTAAATTACAGGGTCTTTAAGTTCTAAAATGCAATTTTCATAGGAATGAATGGGGGCCAACTTCCAACTCTGTATCCAGTTCTCCTTGGTCCAGACTCATGGACTATAGACAGGAAATTAAAGAGCACACAAAAAACCATTTGTAAGCAGTCAGGAAAGAGAAAAAGTAACGATCAACTTAGTTAGTTAGTACACTTCTGGCTTAATGTGTCTGGAATTTGTAGGATTCAGTGAAGCCAGGATAAATAATCCCAATGTGTCCCCCTTTTTATTATTAGGGTAATGGCCCCCCCTATTCATGTCGTTGCATTAGAAATGACACTCCAGGAGAAACACATGGGTCAGAAATGTATAAGCAGTTAAACATACAGTGGCCAGGAGGGAAGAGGCTTAATGGAGAGATCAAGAGAAAAGGCAGCAGCAGCTCATGGAAGAAAGAAGGAGCAAGGGGGAGGGAGGGGGCAGGTGGTGGGCATGGGCAAGGGTATGCTGGTGCATCTGCCCGCGGCGGTGGTATTGACGGACATATTTCCCACAGCTCCGTGTCACGGCGGGATCATCGCACATGATTACGGGAGGGATCAGCATGATCGGCTGTCGCTGATTTCGCTGACATCTGTCGTTGAGGTGATACAAGCTGTGACAAGGATTGCCCCAGACATAAAATCTTGAGTGGTTGTTGAGCCACAGTGACCAGGCGCCGTGTTCTCTGAGCGACAACGACAAGGCGCCTCCATGCAATGTTTTATCCCCGGATGAAACGAGAAAGAACTTCCCCATCTGCTTGCAAGTGTCCACACTTGGAGAAGCTCTTTCTTCAGTGGCTCTTGAGTGCATGCTTTAAAGAAAGCATTTTGCTATATATAATTGATATATATATCAATTTCTATCAAGGTCACTTCTTGTTGAATAGTATATACTCATGCAGACGATAGAGCAATTCAGAAGAAAAGTTGAAAGCTCTGGAAAGACTGCTAACCTTTTTTCAGACAAAAATAAATGGTAGTTACCAGAAAAGTTACACGTGCCAGTATTTTTTTTCAGAACCCCCCGAGAGATTAGGTGTACTCTGTCAAACACAAGAAAAGCTTGCCTTGGTTTGGCAGAATCACGTGTAAATACTATATTTCTCCTATGTTAGACAAAGCTACAAGAGTTTTCTTGATGGCACACTTGACTGGTGAGATTGAAACATCACAGTGAAAGCGATGGACTGATTGAGCATCCTTTGCTAAAACCAATACAGTATCTGTCCAGCTTCAAAAGATGGATTATTTTTTCCAGGGTAAGTAATTGCATGGTTCACAACAATGAGATTCGGATTAGGAAATTCATTATGGATTTGAAGCGGAGCACAGCTTGTAAACAATTACCTTTAAGTCCAGCACAAGAGATAAAAATCATTTCCTCAATATGGAGCGCCGGGACCGCTTTGATATGACCCTCAGCACAGCGGCGGCACAGAAAATTATCTCAAAGCTAAATCCTTTCTTCATTTCATCTCGGAGGTTGGAGGGAAATTCTCAAACATATGGCTTAAATTGTTGTGGCGAGTCATCTGGGGCAGAAGCCTGAGCCCTTTCTCATTTTTTTTGATGCAAGCTCTATCTTTGATTAAATTTCACGATCACATATGCTGGAAGAAATCCCTTTTTTCCCCTTAGAGGGTTCTTATTGTGCTGTTCCAAGAAAAGAGATCTAAACTGCGCCCTGACCATTATGAAGACATCAGACATAATCCTGCCATTCTTGTAATGAATCATTTCAAAGGTTGTATCCAATAAGACAACTGACAAAAAAGCTGTCTGATTTAATTGAAAAATGTACTGCAGTAAAGTCAAAGAAATAGAACATGAAATGACTGCCCTCTTTACCTGACTGCCATTGAAGCAAAAGGCTTTTTATGACGTCTGATTGCTTAAGTTACTTTCAGATGCTTTTTCCAGAACCAGAAAAAACATGGTTATATGCCTCCACCAACCAGTTAAGTTGCAGTTTAAATCCATGTCTGACTAAAACGTAATCATCACATTTTTTGTATTTTTTAGACAGTTGTGTGAAATCTTCAAAATTAACATTTGAATTCTGGATTTCAGTTTCTTCTTTAATCTAAGACGAGATTTGTGCCAGATTTTAAGACATTTCTGAGGTATGGCGACACACGAGTTGGACAGAGGGACAAACCATACAATTAGATTAAATTCAACTTGAAAAAACATGAAGGTATCCAAGCCTATGTTCAATTTAAATCTACAAATCTGGTTTTTCAACGTTATAACTTTCGTAAGTGGATATATTAGAATTGTATTAGTCATACATCATTTGTAGAGAAATTGTTGAAAGTTCTAAAAACTGTAAGATCTGTGGTAATGACCACAGTCAGCTGCATCTATAAAGTTTGTGATTATAATTTACAAATTAATCTCTCCATTTAACGGCTAGTTTGAACAAATAATGAAAAGATTAAATCACCATAATAATAATAATAATAACTTGGATTAATATAGCACCTTTCAAGAAACCAAAGGATGCTTGATGATACATTAACCCATACATAGTTTAATAACAAAAAAAAGAGCTCAACTGCAAGTAAAAATATCCTTACTGACAATAATGTTCCTTAAAAGGAGAAATGTTTTCTGCACAAACTGTGGAAATAGCATTACAAAATAACAGTGTATTGTAATGTAATTGTTGAATATGTTGATTTCTATTTGGTGACAAACTCAAAGCTAGCTGTGAAGCTGAAGGCTTGTTTCAGGTTGTTTATTGCGTATATGATCAGTCATTTACATGATTTATGTCACCCCGCTTTACCACCGAAGTGTTTATGACAGATTAGAGGCCAGCATCCAACTGCATTTTCATTCCAGTTATTTTTGTTTTAATGCATGTGTGAATCAATTAATTCTGTCATAAAAGGCCAACATAAACTGTGTGCAGAAGTTAATGAGTCCGGCATTACCACATCATTACACCAGCTGGCATAATGGAGCATGTGTTGTTTGTCATAATATATGCTGCCATGCTTAACAGTCATAAATTGTTTGGAATGCTAAGTTTTGTTTTTTGTTTGATGACAAAGACAAAAGGCTTGAGCACTAAGATTACCATACCAACTGCAGGTACGTACCTACATGTGTACATAAGATAACTTAACAGCTGATGAGATTTTCACAGATCCTGAAGAAGCTTATGAGCATTTTAGGATTTAATGTACAGTATGTGAGATGTGTGGTGGTTTTCCCAAGGCTCAAAATATTTAATCAATGGCTTCATAAAGAAGAATTGCCAACACTGCTCTGAAACGTATTTACAGTAAAGCTACATTTAACACCACATCTTAAGTAGCAGTGAAAAAAGGTGGGTAGTACTTTTTTACTCAATGTAAAACATTACACAAATGTTAAATCAAGAAACTCCGATCTGAGACTGCCTCTTGTGTTGCTTTTTGGTTTAGCGCATGTTTGATTGAGTCCTATGGCACTCATCAATGCTTCATATTACACAACAGGTTTACTTTATGTGAACTGCCAGGCATCCAAAGGACAAGTTAAGTGACTAAAGACTTGCACAACTTAGATGTTATTCCATCTTTCAAACCAGGAAAAGACAATACTTATGCCAAATTACGATATCCGACATGTAAAACAAAAGATTTGTCAATTTGGACCTTTCAGAGTTTGTTCATTTTTGCGAGAACAGACCATTGCTAAGGCAGATCAAGGGACCATGTGCAGTCATATCAATGCGGGAAGAATACTTCAATGTATTGTCAGCTGTGGACAACCAACTTTAGTTTCCTCCATCAGTAAACACCATGGAATACTATTAGAATGTTCGTTCTTATATTCCCTGTGGAGGCTGGGGACATGGAACCAGAGTGGGCGGTGTTCAAAGCCTCTATTGCTGAAGCTGCGCCGGGAAGCTACGGTCTCAAGGTCTTAGGTGCCTCAAGGGGCGGTAACCCTCGAACCTCTTGGTGGACACCGGTGGTCAGGGAAGCCGTCCGACAGAAGAAGGAGGCCTTCTGGGATATGTTATCCCTGGGTACTCCTGACGCAGTTGCAAGGCATTGACAGGCCCGAAGGGCAGCAGCCTCAGCCATGGCTGAGGCAAAGCAGCGGGTGTGGGAAAAGTTCAGAGAAGCCATGGAGAAGGACTTTCGGTCGGCACCAAAGTTGTTCTTGAAAACCGTCCGACACCTCAGGAGGGGGAAGCAGGGAACCATCCAAGCTGTGTACAGTAAGAATGGGACGCTGTTGACCTCAACTGATAGTGTGTTAGGGCGGTGGAAGGAACACTTTGAGGAACTCCTGAATCCGACAACTCCGCACTCTATGTTAGAGGCGGAGCTGGAGTATGAAGGGGGATCAACTCCAATCTCACGGGGGGAAGTCACTGAGGTAGTCAAACAGCTCCACAGTAGCAAAGCCCCGGGGGTGGATGAGATCCGCCCAGAAATGCTGAAGGCTCTGGGTGTTGAGGGACTGTCATGGTTGACACGTCTCATCAACATTGCGTGGAAGTCAGAAACAGTACCGAAGGAGTGGCAGACCGGGGTGGTGGTTCCTCTTTTTAAAAAGGGGGATCAGAGGGTGTGTGCCAATTACAGAGGCATCACATTACTCAGCCTCCCCGGGAAAGTGTATTCTAAGGTGCTGGAAAGGAGGGTCCGGCCGATTGTCGAACCTCAGATTGAAGAGGAACAATGCGGATTTCGTCCTGGTCGTGGAACAACGGACCAGCTTTTCACTCTCGCAAAGATCCTGGAGGGGACCTTGTAGTACACTCATCCGGTCTACATGTGCTTTGTGGATTTGGAGAAGGCGTATGACCTGATTCACGGGGAGATACTGTGGGAGAGAGCTGAGCCAAAAGGCAAAGCTCTGTCTACCGGGCCATCTTCGTTCCTACCCTCACCTATGGTCATAAAGGATGGCGGCCAAAATGGGATTTCTCCGCAGGGTGGCTGGCATCTCTCTTAGGGATAAGGTGAGAAGTTCAGCCATCCGGGAGGGACTCGGAGTAGAACCGCTGCTCCTTCGCGTTGAAAGGAGCCAGTTGAGATGGTTCGGGCACCTAGTGAGGATGCCAACTGGGCGCCTCCCTAGGGAGGTGTTCCAGGCACGTTCAGCTGGGAAGAGACCGAGGGGTAGACCTAGGACCAGGTGGAGGGATTATATCTCTTCGCTGGCCTGGGAACACCTTGGAATCCCCCAGTCAGAGCTGGTTGATGTGGCCAGGGAAAGAGAAGATTGGGGCTCTCTGCTGGAGCTGTGCGACCCTGACGGAAAAGCGGGAGAAGATGGATAGATGGTTCTTATATTTATGAAGGGCGTGAAATGTTGGAATTATAATGGCTAAACTGTTCCTGTAAAAGAAAAGAAAAACAGCGCAATAGAAGGGTTAACAGAAAGAGCGCTGGACGTCAGAGAAATTAACAAAAGCAGCAAGACGGGAAGTAAACACTAAAGGGAACAGCAGAAGAAGACGGACAGGAAGTAAACACTAACGTAAACCAGTATGGGCTTTTGCAGTGTTTAAAGACTGGCTAATGGACCAGACATTGATATTTACTGAAAACCTTGACCAGTGCTGCCATCATTTCAAGTTACATCGCCGTCTCAGCAGTTCCAGCTGTTGGTATTGGAACAGACAATCTGTTTCTCAAAGGACACAATCCAATCCTTTTTCAATTCAATAAAATATATATTTGTTTAATATTGTGAGTCAAGTCATTGGTTTATTTAGTAGGTAGCCGTATAGTGAGCGAGATAATGTGCAGCGATTCAGTTATTTGTGACTGCTCACTGCACATCATCCCTTGCATATCGATACATTGCCCAGTGCCACTATCTGCAGGAGAGAATCACCACTTTCAGTCTCCTGTTCTTAAAAGGTATTACTCTCACATGGTAACCTGCCAGGTGAGAATGCATCCTTACTGTGTCAACTGTTAAAGGGTGGGCGCGCTGATTTACAGCATTTTCCAGCACAATAACATTTTGCTCAGTCAAGCCTCCCACCATAAAGCCAGGTTCAAAATGCATCACAGTGAGTGCCACTCATGCAGCACATGTCTCGTTCAGTCACAAGCTGCACAAAATGTGCCTCCATCCATCGTTTCATAAGCACTGCTAGGGTGGGAGGAGGGTCCCTGTCTCAAGGTCACTGGGCCCTTCACCACTGTGGCATGATGGGTAGCTCCTGCCCAGGCCAGGCAGCCAGCCAGCCAGGAACTGCCCGAGTTTGCCTGGCCAACCCTACCTTGACTGAAAGGAGGGAGGACGGCATCGGTGCCCCCCTGCCGCTCGGTAACTGGTACCAAATGGTGCCTCCCCTCTTGGGTCCTGACCTGCGAGCAGGCAGAGTCCCAGGACACCTCCGAGCCGAGCTGGAGGATGGGCAGACAGCTGTCTTCTGTCAGTGGGCCTGCGGACCTCAAAGATCATCTTTCTCCACACACACACACACACACACACACACACACACACACACACACACACACACACACACACACACACACACACACACACACACACACACACACACACACACACACACACACACACACACACACACACAGTTATTCAGCAGGAGATTTGGTCTTAAAACCAGGGAAGTATAGGACTGTAGTCAAGAATCTCATCACTCACCTTATGGGTTACAGTCACACTGCAACTGTTGTGACCGCTCTACCCTCCAGATGCAGATCTAATGCTATATATGCACAGTGATGGCAAAATCTGCATTGAATCTATCTAAATGCATTTCATGAACTTACTTGGTATTTAAGATATTGAAACATGAGCTGATATTCATCTCTGTACAATAAACCCATGCGAGTATCATCCTGTATTCGTTCCACACTGTGAATCTAAATGCATGCATCTGTTCTTTAGATGTACACAATCTTTAATGACTCTTAAAAACAGTAAGATCAAACAAATTGCTCTGCTGACTTTCCCTGAACAAATAAACATGTAAAACATAATCAGGCTCCCCAAGTCCAGGTAATCAATTTAAAATGTTTGTACCGTCAATGTGAAAAAGGCAGTAAATTCTCGAGTAAAGTCTCAGGCATTTAATAGAAATGATGATATAGCACAGGATATATTACTTCCTGTTCTGCTACCTCTGCCTCAAAAGTCACTGAGCCTCTGAGGAACAATGTTATATGGAGTTTGATGGGGAGAAGCTGCATAATTAATTTGTATATTCTAGCATGACAGATGTTTGATTTTGGCTGTAAAAGTAATTAATAAGAGAGTGGAGGGAGAAGCAGATTGCTGGAAGATTATTTATGGAGACTCCTCACTGAGCATGTTGGTGGTGGTTGGGGGTGTGTGTGTGTGTGTGCGTGTGCGTGTGCGTGTGCGTGTGTGTGTGTGTGTGACAGAAGTATCAGCCCTTGCTCATGGCCCAACATCACCTGCTCCCCTGGCTGTTCCAGCTGTTAGCCTAGCTGCTACCACGGTCATCTACAAACATTTGTTTTAATATCCCTCTATGCAGAAGGTCACAACTGAAATGATTACTATTAAAACACATTGCACCTGTGTTTGAAAAGTTACAACACAGAGCTGAAGGATTTAATTGCGGTAATGAATAATCAACAAATAACACAACACACTCGTCTAACTGTTCCAAAGGGCAGACAAGAACACCTGCTTATATTTGGAAGATGGGCTGTTTAGAGAATTCCACTCAGACAGATGTTTGCACTTGCCTCACACAAAAAGGTTTTTGGAGACCTAGGACTAGCGCAAAAGCTAACAGATACAGATTTGTGTTTGGTTTATTTTAGTACCCAATATGTAATTACAAACTAAACAGGGCTGAGAAGGAAATGTACTGGTTTGGCAAAGATCCAAAGAAGCTGTGATTACAGATAAAACTTTAAGAAATGTGGACCATAAGCATTCTATCCAGCTTTTTATTAGGAATAATTTCAGAGTTTCTAACATACTTGTTTGTGATATCCAATTAATTAATTAATTACTCAATGTGTCTTTTAGGTATTTTCTATCCAGTTAATTAATTGATTAAGTTAGACTTAATCAATCAACTAAATGCCACCTATTATTCCCATATTAATGAAAGTGCGTAATCATAATAAGGAAGTAATATTCTGTGAGTAGCAACAGCATTTAAATGTGTATGCTTCAGTTAGCATGTTTAGCATTTCAACATGTCAACGTTTGCATGCTCTTGGAGATAAATGCAGTTAAAACAGGTAAATAGAACAAAAAGCATCAATTGCGCCCCAACCACTACTTGTGACTATTTCACTCAGGACCAACAGACTGATGGATGGACCAAAGCTGACAGTTCTACAGCCCCGCTGCTAGCATGGCTTAAAATAAGTCCAATCTGAAGTGTGGCTGCATATCTTTAGTCAACAAGTATGCTTGGACTTACAGAAGGACAGATCGAGGAGGAGAAAGAAAATAATTGGATGCCGCCAAGTGTTTTGCAACAGCAGGGATGGGACAATTTATGCCTCAATCTAGGCACAAACTTCCGTTTTTCTTTTTTCCCTTTTTATTACAGAGCTGTATGGCTTCAGAAGATAATAATGAACTGTAATGGATGCCAAACAGTGAGGACAGGGAGTGAATGTAATTTTCTCAATGAGGGCATAAATCTCACATGGTGACTGTAACTGGAAAGTCTTGTGGATTTTCAAATCTGCTGCTTTGATTGAAGCAGTCACAGTACATCACAGGCATTGTAACTCGACAGAAGGTTAGCGCAGGTGATCTGCCACAATGTGATCTTGTTCATTGCAGCTCTGGATACTCTGTGGGGTCTTATTAGTCAGCAATGATTAAAAAAACATAGCTTTGATAGCAGTGCACAGGAACAGGCCGATTTAATCAACCCCCCTCCTGTAATATATATACGTTGTTGTGACAACAATAGGGTCTTGTTTCATCTAGCTGTGAAGTCTATGGGCTTACATTAATTCAGACCATAGCCGGGGCCATGGATTATGGGAATTAAACATTATCTGAATATGAATAGAGGTGGAGAGGAAGGCATGCATGGACAGCTATGGAGAGATTAACGTCTGACTGATCTCTGTGTTAAGCCGTATAGCTACAATGTGATGGGACCCTCTGGTGAACAGCTTTCTGTGCAGGTTTCTGAAGGTGTCAACAGTGGAGGTTAACTGGAAGGTGCACTAGAAGTTGTTGATCTACCTTTAATATGCTCTAAACCTAAAAAGGTGCCAGTCTTGACTTAAAGTTGCAGATGTAAATTTGAGGAGAAAAAAGGTTAATTTTGGCATGATTTGTTTTTCTTCAACTCTGCTCTCCAGGACTGAACCTTAAATATGGTAGTAAATAAATATTATTTTGTAAGAAATTATGTTAAAGTGGAACTATTATGCTTATCTTCAGGTTTCATAATTGGATTTTGTGCCGCTACTGTGACATGTTTACATGCTTTAATGAGCCAAGTCAACTCTGATTGGTTAGCTGTCCAGCTATGTTTGGATTGGTCAACCGCCTAGAGAAGTCTCCCCCCTTATCGTATCATGTACAATTTTAATGAGCGCTACCTAATACAAGTGCTAATAGTTACATTGTGATGTCACTATGTCGCAGAAGTAAAAAAAGGACTACAATCAAAGCGTTTCAGAGAGGGAACTTTGGGAATATAGCCTTTGCAGACCATTTACATACATTTACACGAAAACATAACACACTACAGGAAAGGGAAAACCCAAAAAAGCACAATAGGGACCCTTTGAATGACCTGATATTTAAAGCTAAGAGTTAAAAATACTCCGCCAGGCTTATACTTCCTCTTTTTATTTAGAGATAGCCAGTTGTTAGGCTATTTGGAAGCTACATTTTGGTCAAAGAATGGCAGCTCTGAGTTTGAATTTGTGTCAATGTTTACTTGCACACAACAAGTGAAATGGAATTGATCAAGACTGCTTGGACTATAAATGGACTGCAAGCAGAAGCCAGAAAACTTCCTCTACCACAATCTTTACCGATTGCCTACAGATCCTGCATCTATAAGCAAATATTTGCGTATGGAAATTAGGCGTAATGTGACTCGCTGAGTTGAGTGATCTTGTGTGACCTCGAACAGTGCTGTTAAATCCGGCGCATGAGATCTACTGGATTGATGTGTCAGCTTTTTCATTCTTAAATGTAAAAAGGCAAGCAAGTGAAAGATGATAATTGATTTGAAGAACTCTGGGAAGTAGTGTATGTGCACTAAAAAAGTGATAACGCTTCAGCTAAGTAACATAAAACTTAATGTAGGTACTTGTTTGACCTCCTCTAAGTTGTCAAATTGAATGTACATGGTATTAAATGTGCAAAACTGCAGAATGGACAGGTAAGTTCGGCCATTGTAGAAGAAATTCTGTTCATATAATTGTACAGATGTGTCTGATTAATGGGTAATATATCTCAAATTAATTACAGAGCAATAAATTAGTGCGCTAACACAAGACAAAGTGAATTGAATCCTTCTCTTTCTTGAAGGATAAATAGAGAGATGAAATATAATGAAGAAAGAAAGAAAGTGATCATAAAGAAATGCATTTGCATACTAATTAAAATTGGTGTAATAATCTTACCGATACTCTTCAAAGGAGTGTACTCAATCGAAGTCATTTCCATAACTTACTGAATTATTGTCCTACTGTGCTTCAGATGTGTAAGCTTTTGTCACTGTTTTAAACTTTTGTGCAACAAAACTTCAGTGTCATTGTAATTCCCAGCACATCCTCAACACAGGGTTACATGTCCTTTCAATCTGTTAATTGCAAGACTTTATAATTCAAAAGAAAGGGATCCAAGACCTGCTATAAATCAAGCTACTAGTCACAGAGTTTATAATAAATTCCTCCCAGTGACATTGCAGGAGGTATAGTCTAACCTGAAGACTCAACAGTATTCAGTAAGCACACTCCCCACTAAAAAATGAGTGTTAAAAAATGACTAAAGAAATCGTATAGAAACTCAGGTGTCTGTTCTGCAGCACAATTGGAGTTTTGAAGATGTTCAATCAAATAGAAGTCATTCAGCAGGTGCTAACCTACATTTAGCATTGGAATTCCCCTTCAGAGTTTAGGGAACATATGACAATTTCCTTAACATACCTCAAAAGCTCGGCAGCAGACAGGGAATATTCACGGGCAAATATATGGCATTTCACATAATCAGAAGGACGCAAATGAATGAATCACCTTTTGACTAAGGAAAGTAACAATGTTTTGTATTGTTGACAATGAACATGGTGTTTCCATCTTGTACCGCATGTTGTTATCTTAATCCATGCACACATTAACTAGGACACCAAACAATCCGGGCACAGAAAGCCAATCACAGTGTCTTTTTACGCAATGAAACTGTAGGAAAGAGCTGAGGCTGAGTTGTGAACATTTCAGTTCATTTTTCTATTCATGTTGCGAGGCACAAAGATAAACGTATCTATTACCAACCATAATTAACTGTAATTTCAGTTTTCAATAAATGAATTGGAATAACAACAACCAACAACATTTTAACTGTCTCCACCAACGAATCAGCACAAAGTGCAACAATCCACTATTTTTAGAGGGTCCCACTGCAATATTCCAGACAAAAAAATATCAAGAGAGCATGAGAAGGAAGAAATATGAAAGATGATGAAGATTTTGGATCTTCATCATCCAACATCTAGATTACAAATTTTCTTAAATTACTCTGTTGTCCAGAATTTTAACAATGTCAGATCCACATGAAAAATGGACTACGTACTGTTCATACACAGGGTTTTTCTAGAAAATAAAGTATGAGGGCACTAACGTCACTTCTGGCCAAAAGTACGGCCCCGCCCTCTTTCCGGCAAAAATAATGCATCAAAGCCAAGCGGAAATAGTTTCTTCATGTCTTAAAGCACCTGAGTCCTGCATTGCACCTCAAACAACAAATAAAGCCAGAGTCACGGTAAGTTTACTTCCTCTACAAAAAAAAGGAGAGTGAAAGAAACAATCTAATTCAGAAAACACACCGGCCGGACATCCATCCCCTATTTATTCAGAGCTCTGTAATAACAAAGCTGTCTCTGCGGTATGGCGGTTTATTTGACACGATTCTCACCTTTTCTGAATAGTTAGAGCATTTTTTTTAGGAACAGAAATATTGTCTTCTGATATCACGTTAAAATTTACGGGGAAAATCAGCATTTTGATACAGTGATTGTCCAAGAAATGCACTTTTCAATTGTGATAAGGCTTCGCAATAACAGACAGCAATCAAATTGTGGCTACAGCCTAATTTCAAATATTAAAACTACTGCGTTTTTGTGATTTTATCACACGCTGTTTTTTCACTATGGGACATTAGTGCCACACATTTTTTTGCTGCGTTTAGTACACAGAAAGGCTACATAAAGCAACAAAAAATAAAGCTTTTATGAACTAAATGTAGGTCTCATTACTATTATGTTATTGCAAATGGACAATTATTCAAATGAACATTTCACTTCCTGCTTTAGAAACAGAAACAGGAAGTGAACAAGTGTATGCTATGGTGAGATTAGGAGGGTTTGACATCATGGGTCATGCACAAATGGGTGTGTGCCTTATGTGCGTCATATATTTTAAGTTGGCCTGTTCTTACTCTCACTCCATCCACATGGCAGTGAACGTGGACGCATTAACGGACAAACTTTCACTAGTTGAGATTAAATAAATCCTTCTGTTAATTTTCGGGCCGTCTGTCCCTCATCTGCAGTCGCCAGGAGCGGCAGTGTGCCTCTCCGTCCCAGCGGGGTAAACCTCTCAGAAGCAATATGTAATTAAACTCAGAGAGCATATTCTTTAATCCTAAAGGCTATTATAGATTAATGGTCAGTGCATTGTCTGAGCTCCACAATGGCTTTTCCTCACTGCACTCTTGTGGATACCGTGAGCCCATATATGTTCTTAACTGGGTAGATAAAGGTTTTGTAACCCTTTTAAATCTAGCTTCATAATGGGAGTGCTACAATGGCTTACTGCCCTCGTGGGGTAATACGATGGTTTTTGTATTTGGCCCGGGATGGATAGAAAAAGCTTAGAAAGGATAGAGGAATCTCTAATTATAATGCATCAACCGTCATCGATGACATATTTTTGAACCCATTTGTAGTCATATTAGAAACAAGTGAAGCTGTACATGTGAAATTGTAATTATGGTGTATTCATTTTAGCTCCCAGGGATTAGAGTATTGAGTATGTTTAATTGTAAGTGTTCTACATTTTAGAACAGTGGGGCCCTGATTAAGAGCAATTTATCCCCACGACAGAATGCTTTGAAATTCCATTAATACTTAACTTAATTGCTACTTTTATTTGCAATATTTTCACTCAATCTCCATTGCCTAGCTTTGTGATGAACCACTGATGTCATGTTTGTACCTTGTGTCCTTATGGTGGAACATAGCATTTTGTAGCATTTCCTCTTTTTATTCAGTTCAAACCTATATTTTTCCATCAGTTTGAGCAAGCTCTAATGACTTGTTGTGAAAGAACAGTAGAAAAGTTCTATTTAATTAAAGTTGACTTTGTTCAAACCTGGGTTTCACCACAAACAGCAAACAAGGATAGGTCCAGGATACTCTGCAACCTCTACAGGTGCACCATAGAGTATTCTGACCGGCTTAAGATTTCCATTGCCATGTACACTGTAGCTACAGTGCATATGGCAATAAAGCCTTTGAATCTCTGAATCTTTGAGTCTTGAAATGTTACATTGCTTTACCAAAAGAACTGCAATTCTGTTTGGTAGAAGTCAAAACACAACCCCGAACATCCTGAAACTCTTACAAAATGAATGTTTAATAAGTTATTCATCTAGTTATGATTAGAAAAACAATCACTTTTGGATAAGATTTTCACATCCAACTGTAGTTTGTGTTTTTTTGTCATCATACCAACATAAAGGTTCCTCTAAATAAAAGAAATTGAGCCAGGTAAGCTTTCAAAAAACAACTCCTGTATGTTTTTGGACTTTGAAAAGATAATAGCTATTGTTTTTAAATCTTTAAATGGTCTCGCCCGTCTTACCTCTCTGAGCTGCTCCATCTTTACACTCCTGCCCGGTTCCTCAGGTCAGCTGATCAGCTGCTCCTGGAGGTACCAAGGCCTAAACGGAAGCTCTGAGGGGATAGAGCCTTTTCTGCTGCCGGTCCTAATCTGTGGAAGGACCTCCCATTGCACATTAGACAAGCCCCTTCACTGCCCATTTTTAAAACTCGTCTTAAAAACCATTTCTATTCCTTGGCTTTTAACCCAGCATGAGACTGTGTTTCTGTATTTGTTTCATTGGTCTTGTTGTTTTGATATTGTTATTGATTTTTTATTGTTGCTTTTATATTGTTTTTGTGTTTTGTTTTGTGGTTTAAATAAGAAAGTTTCACAATGCACATCAACGACAGACACACAGAAATCAGGACTTTTCCCAACTTTTCCCAAGTGATCTAGTTGCTACTCTTACGCCGATGAAGTCCCGGAAACCAAAACATATTTGTCTGTTTTCTGCGTTGAATGCAACTCTCATTATCAGTTGATTGAACGTTTATATTATTAGGCAGCAGAAAACCTTTTTTGGGGACCTTTCGGGGGACAGAAAAAAAAAATAGCTTGATTCTAAACTTACTAAGTTGACTTGTATTTTTTTTTTTTCCAAAGTCGTGCAGATAGAAACGTATCAGAACCAAAAGCCACTTTTGAGTTCACGCTCATAACATAATATATTTGTTGCGTTTTCTGAATGTCTACGTATTAACTTGAATTTTAAATCATTGTTTATATACAACACTATATATACATTAACCTTTAAGTGACACAAACAAGCAGAGACTTTTTGTCGTTTTCCAAGCAGCAGTTGGATCCCTTTGTCCTTCTCTGATACGCACATCTGAAAATCATCAGGTCTTGGTGCCTCAATGATAATGTATTCTCTCTTATTTGACTTTTTAATGGGCTTTCACCTAATTATCATCACATGGTTCCTCAGATGAGTGCTTGAGAGGGAACTCAGTGGTCGGGGAACAAAAGGAGGTCAGATTTGGAGGTGTTGGCACATGGCCTGATCCGCTCCCGTACCCCCCTTTGCCTGATGATACATTTTCCCCTTGAACATGATGTCAATATGTTGATGTGCCTTCCTTTATTAAGATACCATCCAACTGATAACAAGTCCTGCTGTGTGTTACCAACATAAATAATTAGAACAGAGACCAAGGAACGGCAGGTGGCTTTTGGCACAAAGAAATAATCATACTTGATGTGGAAAATAAAGTAAAAGGACCCATCTGTTCACGGCAGGGGGAGGTGAAAAAACACGTTAACATATTGTCAGTAACATTATGAAATACACAGTTAATAATTTAGTCATGGCACATGGCTCTGGACACTTGTTTGAAATAATCTAACAGAAGTGAGCCAGCGCCTGCTACAAGGCTTCAAATTAACCGCACATTTGCGCACACATGACTTGTCCACCAGCCATTTTGTCACACGCTCTGCCAATTATTTACCCAAAGGGTTGATGAAGAAAGGGGTAAGAATGGCATGAAATGTCGAAATAACCAATCTCTGCTATAAGATCAGCCAAGAAAAAGCAACAGGAGGGGGCGGTTGAACCCTGTCTGTCTGTCTAATACTCCTATTCGACACCCAATATCTTAATTGTTGCCAAAAACAAAGGGTTGTGTCTGGTAATTCACTTAATTTTGCATAGATTTACGTTTAATTCTGATGATTAAAAGATACAGACGGAAAAAAATGAAAATGTGGGTGGATATTTTTAAACGTTCCAAGGAATGGTGTTGAGACCTCTCCGGAAAGCAAAGGTTTGTATTTGGAGACTTCACACACATGATACGCGTTAAAATGGCTCGGCCCTGATGTTGCCATTGAGCAGCTAGAGAGTGAGCGTTGCAACCCAACTAGGCAGTAGCGCTACCTTCAATGTTGCACACCGCATAAAATTGAAGGAGAGCATTGCATAGCATAGTTAAAATTATTTCAACCGTGACCCTGTTTACTGCTGACCTATCGACGTGCAACCAATTAGAAGACAGCTTTCATAGCAACGCAATTTAGCAAGGGACGAAACCATAGATACAGAACATTACTTGGCGTTTTCACCACAAGGCTCTGCACCCAACCTTCTAGTGAGCAAAGAGCAAATTTGGATCATGTGAAGGCCGCTTAAGGGTTTTCTTTCCGTCTACCGGAGCAGCCTCGTACCCTCTACCCTCACTATGTTGCTAACAATCACTTTCCGTGGTGCTAATGTAATGCTGTTGACTGAAAGCTGCACTTCAATGTAAGTATTTTGTATTTCTTACTGGTGATTAAGAAAGGCATGTCCAATCCTACATGCCATATCAAATCCAGAATGACAGTCCTGCATGTACCTTATATTATATGTATAATTAACAATTAACACCTTGCATTTTCAATGACCTTGACTGTGAAAATTGAATACATATGGCCAAGTGGATGATGTGCCAGATATACACATGGAGGGATAGAACTATTCAAATCCAAACTATTTTCTCACAGGATAGGGCCCAAATATGTCAATAATTTTTCCCTATTTTTGCCGGAGAAACTGAGTTATTTCAAACAGATGCACTTGCTTTGGGGCACCTGGAAGCATTAACTGTGCAATATTCAATAAAGACACTTAGAAAATATACATTTGATTTACAAATTAAATGTGTTGTAAATTGATTCATGTATTGAACAATTCTTATCTGTATGCACCCAGGATCAGGTCATTTGAGTCCACTTGAGGATTCATATTACCAGAATGAAGAGGGCGTCTAGGAGGCCACTTGAGCCAATCAGAGTTCAAGCGGCCTCCCATAAAGAGCTTCTTGACTGTGAGGAGACGTGGCATATTAAGGCACCCACAGACACCTGCGTAAATGTAATTTCCTCATATTCTGTTGTGTAGCAACAGGTTCATTTGTGGACGGCTGTTCTACAAATTAGATTTATTTACTCGCTTGTTTTAGATGATCAGTTTAATGTTTAGTGGTGTGTGGAATCCTCCTTGGTATATAAATGAGATGATTAAGGCCGTGGGGCTTCCCTGCTCAGGGAGTTCAACATCCACCTCCAAACACCATGGGACTAAACTCCACCGCACATTGTGTGCCTTCAGCTGGCATCTTCCCTTTCACTCTGATGACGACAACTACTTGACCTCAAAGGGTATAATCCACTCCGTACAATTAATGTATGTGCCGGTGCAATATAGTTAATTATTAAATTGTATAAGGTTAAAAAAGGAAAAGGGGAAACATTTCAATTTGATTACAGCTGCTTTACTGGACGCATTTAGTCAGTCTGAGATTTTTAAAAAATGGAGGTTCAGCTGATTAACCTTGATCCCTAATAATGCTGGAATTACTAAATTAAAAAAGAAAAAACAAACACACATTCATACACTAATGGTTAAGATGCTGATATGCAAGGTGTGCCCAAGGAGAGCATCATTGGTCAAAGTGTCTTTGAAAACGCAGAACTACCTCCTTTGTGATTAACAGACAATCATATTCAGAGTAATGGGAACTTGGTTGCATAGAGAAGAGAGGGGTGGACATTGGCTATTGTCTCACAGAGATATACAAACAGATGTTTGTATATAAATGCAATTATACAATCTTTTCATAGATAACCTAACTCAAAACATCCCCACACTGTCTTTGCGTCAAGGAAGGCCGCCATATTCCATATAGACTGCAACTCTACTACACCACTGTCTCATTTACCCAATTCACAAGTGGAAATTTAATAATTTCATTATTACACATAAATGTTTTATTTTGCCTGTAGGATACGTCCATTGTGTGCAACAGGGTATTAAATGATACAAGGTGTAGCAACACACCTGCTGTGTGTGGAAAAACTATGGGTCATTGAACATGTCTGAGCATTATACTGGATAAGAGGTTCTTCCTTTACCAAAGTGGAAAGCCATAGTTTTGAAGATTTGGTATAAAACCATAAAAGAATAACCACTGATCTATCTGGTATTATTTTAAGTTATTTTCATATTAAAAAGGGGCCATATTGTGCTCATTCTAAGGTTTCATAAATGTATTTCCATCCTCTAGATGTCTCCATGCTTTAATGTTTAAAAAGGTCTTTATGTCTCTCATACTGCCTGTGCTGCAGCAGCTCTTTTCAACCTCTGTCTGAAACCAGAGCCCAGTCTGCTCTGATTGGTTAGCTGTTGTGATTGCTCCACTGGTTACAAATGTCCTGCCCCTTAGGCTATCACGTACAATACATTGGAGCACTAACAAACAGAAGCGCAAATGTTAAGTAGTGATGTCAATATGTTACAGAAGTAAACAAAGGAATCCAATGGAGGTGCTCTGGCGGGGGGGAGTGTGTGGAAGAGAAACTCCCTCTGGAGGGAACTTTGGGATTTTAACTTTGCAGACCGTTGACATATACAAAACCTATATAACTACTACAGGAAATGGGAAAAATCCAAAACAACCCTCTAATAACTGAAAGAAAAAAAAAACTATCATAAAACTTTTTAGCAAACAGACAAAAGAATCTTAACATGAAGTGAAAGGTGCTGTAGGACATGTCTAACAGCTACATCCCTAACAAAAAAGTTATTCTCATCTAACTCTGCTTAATTCTTTAGATTAATTTCCCCTTGAACACACTCAACTTTAGGCTCTTTCCAATCATGTTTCAATTAATTGTGACATGTTCAGACAAGATGCTGAGGTGCAACAGCGGCAAAAAGGGGAAACAACATCTTCCCTAAAATGGCTGCCCCTGTATCCCTCGCAGGGAAACATTATTCCTAATAAAACTCTTTAATAAATACTTCAGGTCCTGGGAGAGTTCCTTGAACCTGAAAGGAAACACTGTCTATACCCAGGAGCAAAGAAGGCCATTACAGCTTGTACTGCAAGATTTAATAGGTGTCATAATTTATCATGTAAACCGAAAAGTGTTTCTTAATTAAGTGCGAGCGTTAATGAATTTTTTAATTTGATCCCTGTAAGTACTTTGCCATGCTAATTGCAATATTCCACACATTAGTTATCGGCTATTGCCCTTGGCTATTTGCTGTCGAGAGGAGGGGAGCCCCTTTTCCCCTCAGCTTAAGTTCATTACCAGAGCCTCCAGCCTAAACTACACAGGCTGTGTGTTGTGTGCATTCTGGCCAACAAAGGGGAAATAAGTGTTATCAGATTCTTTTCCCCTTGACTTTGAGTCATGTAAACGTCTTTTGTATCAATAAAGTTCAATCAGTTGTACTTATTTTTTATAGTTTGAACATTACTGAGCTAATAACAGCACATCTCTGTACCTCAGATTGAAACTGTGCATTAGAGTAATCACTGAGTGAGCTATTTAAAATGACTAATGTGATCCGGGCTCAGTCTTGATGACTGCCTTTGTATCCAAAGTCTCGCTATCACTGGTGGCAGTCTCATATTGTTCACTGCAATTAATCTGTTTGAGAAACATAATAATGGAGTTGCCAACTGCTGCCCGCGCTGGTATTTTATTAATCAACTGCAATTAGGCGGTGCCGCTATGTCCTTAGGATGACTTTTCAGTCACTTGCAAAAGAAAAACTGTGCTCCAACAACAGTGAGGAATACAGTCCTCTGCCACAGAGATCACAGATGGGCCCAGACAGACATAAAGTAGTAACAATGTGGGGAAATTATCATCAGCCACAAACAGAATGCTAGTGCGTTTTGGCTGTAAAGTTTGTGTACTTCATCAGTAACTCGGCAAATAACAGACCCCATTTTAAGGCCGATGTACACTCTGAAACTTCAGCTGGCTGCTGAATTTAAGTAAGTAGCAGCACTGCTGTTGCCTACAGAGGAGACAGCTTAAAAAGCCACAATGCAGTTCAGCATTTCAATTTATAAACATGAACAGATTATAAAACCATAACTTGGAGGCCCCCCCACATTGTCCACATTGTCGGGGAAGTTTAAAGCCATGATTTTCTTTCAGGACATTACCTGTTAAGGCTGAATGATTTGGGGAAAAGGACTATATGCAATTATCTTTAGGGATATTGGACAAAGATGACATCTAAAAATACATTTTGGCATATTAAGGGCCTATTATGCTCATTTTCAGGTTTCATATTTGTATTTTGTGTCTCTTATGGGCAGGTCTTTCTTTTTCTCATACTGGTGGTTCTGCTCTGATTGGCTTGCTAAGAGATGTCCCGTCCTAAGCCTATGACGTACAATGTGTCGGAGCGCTAGCCAAGTGTTACGTAGTGATATCACTGTCATAGAAGTGAACAAATGAGTCCAATGGAGGCGTTTCAGGCAGGGGGGGTGGAGTGTGTGGGAGAAAACTTGGGGATTTTAGCCATTTCAGATCCTTTACATGCGCAAAAACCTATATAACAAACTACAGGAAAGGAAAAACCTAAAACAACGTAATAACAAGACCCTCTTAACAATGAAAAGCTAATGAAGAAAATGTTCAAACTAGGCATGAATTGAATTAGTTGACGAAGCACAATGAATTTAACCTTCTGAGTGACAATACTCATAATATTCTGCACAATGCTGAGGGAGAGTTTCTCCTCCCTTCACACCTTGCAGTATAGTCATGGTTAAGATGGATTTGCTAAGCCCTTTAATTTAGCCAAAGCCAAAGGAACACAAGGCCATTAACACAAATGCTATCCTCAAACCCCTCCCCCTTTGTGTCATGACATTCAAGCGTAATGGAAAAGTCTGCAAAGGCAAACGCTTCCCCATAAATGTTTCATGAAGTAATTCCACCCATATGAAGAAACTCACAATAAAATCTGTTGACATTATCCCGCCGATGTTGTCGGAGCATCTGCAGAGGAAATGTATTTAATATTCAAAGGCCGTCTTACACTCTGACATTAGCCGAGGAAGATAATCCCTCATAGATTAAATTAAATGTAGGCTGGAGTGTTTAGTGCTGCTATTGTTTTCATTAGTGCAAAAAGGAATTGTACTCGCTACGTATGATATTAAATCGTGCTGCTGGGCGAGCACTTGACATCCATTCTCCCATCCACCCACCCCTCTGATAAAACATAATGTCATTCAGGGCCCATAATCTCCAAGCAGCAGGTTAGCATTATAGTTTTTAACTACACTTAGCAGTTACTAAATATGCATTTGTGGTATTAAAATAAATCTCCTGTTGAGATAAAAGCAGAAGGTGCACTACACTCCGTGGCTGCTTCGAGCCATTTGCTCATCTTCACTTAGAGGTGAGGGGGGGTTACGCTGGATTGTGAGGAAGATAATGCAACATTTTACTGTTTATTCTAGCAATCAGATGCTCTCTGTTGCAAAGGCTTTTCAGGGGAAATGTCAACCAGTTGCAGGAAAGCATCATCTGCGAATGTGGATTAATTATGGTTTGACAGATGTTACTAAATGTCGACAGAGTCTGGGATTTGAGAAAACAATAGAAATCCTCGTCCAATCCTGTTATCTACAACGAATAAGCACGTTTCTTTCACATGTGTTGGCAGGCAGTGGTGGACGAAGTATATTTACTCAAGTACTTTACTGAAGTAAAACACGTAGGTACTGTAGTTGAGTTTTTTTTCAAATGGTGCTTCTTTTTACTTTTATGCCACTATATTTTGTACCCTAATGTTGTACATTTTACTTCACTTTAATAAATACAAAATATATTATCAATATAAATCAACTAATACATTTCTATATATTATTAGGGGTTAAGATATAGTTATTCAATTTAACCATATGCTTTCAAAGGGCATCATTGAAGGATGAACATATAAATGCATCAATATTTATAATACAATAATTAAAATATATAGTTCTTTATTACACAATTCTGCATAATGAGTTTTTTAACTTTTGGTACTTTAAGTATATTTTCATGCCAATACTTGTGTAGTTTAACTCAAGTACAACCATGTACAACAATGCAGGACTTTCACTTAACTGAGTATTTTGACACTGTGCTATTGCTACTTCTACATAAGTAAATAATCAGAGTACTTCTTCCACCACTGCTGGAAGGGAAACGTCCCTTAGTTTTATTATTATATTACATTATTTTATTGTATCATTGCTCCCTATACAAATAAAGGGTTAAAGCAGCAAAGTAGTTCAAACAAAAAATACTTGAGAAAAAGGTAAAGGCATTTTATAAATATATACATATAGAGATATGATTTATGCCACATACATTCCAATGCAGCTTCATGGATGAATTTAAAGGATAAAGTTATGATTTCAAATTAAAGTAAGGGGGCCCCAATAACGTTTTTTCATAATGATTAATCATTGATTATTTGTAGATTTATTGATTAATTGCGTGGTCTATAAAAATGTCAAAAATTGTGAAAAATGTCCATCCCTGGTTCTCATTCCAAAGTGATTCTCATTTAAAAATCCAAGGATTTTCTCTTTCATACGATATAAAACACTTAACATTTCTTTTTCTAAGAGGATGAAACTTTTTTGCATGAAAATGTACTTTAAGGACGAATCAATTATCAAAATATTTATTTTCCTGTGTATCAACTAATCGATTACTCAACTATTCTATATACTTGTCATTGTAGCTCAGTTGTGAAGAAAGTAAAAGTACACCACATTGTTAAGGGTCATTGAATGCTGTGACTTTCTGAATACTTCAGTTCCCCTGGGCTGGTTTTCATGCTGATTTTAAGAAACATGAGAGAAGATGTGTATTACTGTTCCTAACCAAAATATTCCAGAAGGAATTTCTAAAAAGTCATGAAAAAAGAATGACAGACAAATTTGCATTTAAAAAAAGTCCATAACTCTTGTCCTTCCCTTCGTCCTAAAGATGCTTGCTTCTGGGGACACAGAGGGTCTTGATTGACATCTGTGAGAATGTTCAAAGTGTCCCACTGCAGGCCAGCTTCAAGGTGATGTGAACACAGAGCTCTGATGGTTTGTCTCTCACTTGTCATGCAGTTCGTTTGAATTTAGAAAGAGGCAAACCGAAACTCAGCAGCAGGTGAGAGCATGTGATTGGCTGCTTTCATTTTCTCAAGTTTTCTATTTATTTGTTTGATTGTTTATTTGTTTTTGATAACAGATCCCAGCGTGCAACAGATAAAAGCTGTAAAGCTAGAAGGAGAAGTAACCATTGACACAAACCTAACTAGCTGTTTTCACACCAAGGATCCACACCCTGCCACCCGATGAACAAAGACAATCATGTAAACAGAGGAGGCAAAATCAGTCAGATCTTGTACTTTTGTAAAAGTAGAAGTACCAGTGTGTAGGAACACTCTGTTACAAGCAAAGACCCGCAACCGAAATGTTACTCAAGTAAAAGTACAAAAGTATTAGAATCACTAAGTACCAAAAGTAAACGTCCTCATTATGTTAATTGGCCCATTTCAGAAAAATAAATATGATATATTTTGATTATAATTATTGATGCATTAAAGTGTTATCAAAGCTGGTAAAGGTTGGTAAAAGCTATTCAGGGTAGCTTGTGAATTTACTCCAGGTGTCACTAAAGTCTGATTTAAGAGTAACTGAAGGTATTACATTAATGGAGTGGGGTAAAAATATACAATATACCTGTGAATTGTAGTGGAGTGTAAGTACTAAGTAGCAATACATTGCAATACTAGAGTAAAGTGCCTCAAAATTGTACAATACAGGAGTAAATGTACTTAATTACTTTGCAACAGTGCATGTAAAAGCAGCTTAACAGTGACATCCTTTTAAACATCATTTTAACTTGACCTTTAACATTGGGACCCAACTCCTTTGTTCCCACATGTTTTCGACAAATACAGTACCTTGACATTCTGAGATGAAAACTTGACTCCCATGAAGCTCACCTTGGGTTTGTCCAGGCGAGGTCCACCTCTGCATGAGGGTCGGCCCCTGCCACCTCAGGATCTGTGACACGGAGGGCTGCCCCCTCTGTAAACCTGGCGTGGCTGATCAAGCTGTTCCAACAACTGGAAGACATCACAAGTTAAACACTCATTATTTTAATTTGATGCTAATCATGTGTTAATGAGACTAATCCTCGCAATGATTCAGGTAATTTGCTTAATGGCTCCAGTCCAGATTATAGCAATCAGTCACGTTTGATAAGACGTCTGTTGTGGGGCAGGGGGAGGACTAGGTGGAGGAGCGGAGGACAGGGAACAAGTGAAGGCCAGCAGGCCTCCGAGAGTGTGAAGACATGCAAGCTCACCAACCCTCTCACCTTTGAGCCTTTGACGTGGATGAAGGGGAACGTGTTTATGATATAACCCCCTTCAGTTCTTAAAACCCGGAATGCACTACGATAAAGGGAGGCAAGGTAGCACTGGTTTAATCAGGAATTTAGACAATTTAGACAAGTCGAGCAAACAAAGTACTGTGGATGGAGTCAACAAATAAGCAAAGAGTTTTAAACAACCGGAGTGTGTTAATCTTACCTGTTAACATTAAACAGCTAACCAGGCTTTACCTAATGTACAATACGGACCATACATGCACATCTAAGTGCTTGTATATCTAGTTACTATGGATTTACATAAACTGCCCTGTTGTTTATAAAAAGACACTCAATTCCAATTGGAAATACAACAGGCCATGACTGTTGATAGGTTGCCTGAATCCTACAACAGCTGGCTCAGGCCTAGAACAGTACTGAAATCAGAAATAATCTAAATGCGTACTTAAATGGATAAGTAACAGGCTTAAAGGCAGTGTGAAAGTTAGCTACTGTAAACAAGGTAACTACATATAAGAAAGACAAATGGAAGTGCCTTTTTTTCCCCATACAACACTGATGACACTTGATGCCGGACGGGAGAAAACAGCGGGTTTAGCCTTGGTTTCCTTAGCGGATAGAATCTGGACAAAGAGTAAATGTGGGAATTACTTGTGGTGTTATACAGTAAACGCACAATGTGTAATTCTCCTTATTTACGCTGTAATACCCTAAGGAGAGAGACAAGCCGTATTCACTAACTGACCGGAAGTACTGTTATGATTTGAGGCGACCAATAGGAAGAGGCGACCTCTGGACAAAAAGCAATGCAACTGAGGATTCGACCTCTTTTCGCTCGGACCCACGGACAGTAAACACCTCGTGAGCCCTATTCATTTTTTTGGCCTGTTCAAGTGTGTTCTGAGCTACTGATCCACAGCTGTGAAACTTTTGTAAAACCTACTGCTGCATCATTTTATTAAATACTCCTTTTAAAACTTATATGAGGAGCTTCACTTCGTTTTCTTTTAAATTGACTCCTGGACTTCGAATGAAATAACATTTCCTACAATAGCCATAGCTTATGTGTTGCTGGAAGGTATTTCAGCCGGATACCTAGCTGTCACTGCAGAAGCTACAGGCTAGCTAAGCTAGTTTGAAGGTAAGCTAAATTAGCCAAACAAAAGTCAAAGCTGAATATTGTTGTTTTGCTGGCCAAACATTTATTTTAAAATACCAGTCTCTTCCTGTCTTACCTCATGAGATTTGCCACCAGGCTGTAGTTTAGTGCTTTACTTCAGATCATTTTGCAGTACTGGTCTTCGCCTCCAGATGGTTTTAGCTATCAACACAAGTTTGGCTAGCGGCATGGCTCGAGGAGAGGGGCGGGACTTTTTTCATTTAACTGGGGCGAGTTCCTCAAATATAAATATTATAAGCCAATTTAAAGCACAATTGTAGTATATTTATGACTGAATATGTTCTTAATGCAATTTATTTAACAGGTTAAGAAGCATTTTCAACAATTGAGTTTCTACAACGTTAATTTGGATTGTTTATTTGATTGGCAGGTGTTACATCCAATGACAGTTTGCTGTGGTTGCTTCCTGCTTAATTGACACTGCTCTTAGCCAATGGCAGCTAATGTTAACTATAATATCAATGGGAAAACAAAATAAATAACAAACCAAGAAAACATACATATAATATGAAAAACAAAGAACCTTATGCATCTTATAAATACAGATGAACCCATGGTGCAAAGACAGTCCATCCTGTGAGTAGTATTGAAGGACTGAGCTCTCTTTTCATCTCAGATCAAGCAGAAGAAGCTACGCCCCTGATAAATCGCTTCAGCATAATGACCTGTGAGTGCTAACAAATATAAATCGTTTTCTCTTGCATTTTTACTGTCATCAAAACAAATGCTCATTAGCCTTTTATGAGGGATTGTGTGAATAATAAATAGATCCTAATTACCCTCTATCACAAATGCAAATGTGGGAATTAAAAGCAACGGGTAGTAAAACAATAGAGCCTCCATCCCATGTACAGTTATGAGTTATTGAGCAATTAATGGTTTAAATAAATGTTTGTGTCCAGTTGCTTTACTAAACATTATTGTATTCAGTGATTCATCTTTATTCCATTCGGTTCCCACTGAATAAAAAACATTTTACCCTATTTTAATTATTCTAAAATGTTTTTCTCTTTTCCAGCAGTTTTGCTTGGATGATTGTTAAAGCGTTTGCTGTTGCTCTGACCTTCGACCATCTGACTATTAATATACAATTGGTGTTAGTTTTGCCACTCATTAAGATAAAAAAAGTATGTGCTTAAATGTGTATGTTGATTTAAATTTGCTTTATGATATTTGGACTAACCTCATCCTTCATATTAACCTTGGAGATTGCATGTTGTTCACCAAACAAACAAGTGAACAGCATTAGACAGCATTTTAAGGGGAAAGCTTTAAAACAATGGCACTTCGTCAAATCGACATTACTGTCACATATCTACGAAGCGCCTTTGTCACCTAAATCAGAAGATAACCTATATTTTACACACTAATCTGAGCTAAAGCATGTCAGATGCCTATACAGGGGGCCCAATCCATTGTTCAGGCTGAGGGCTTATCCATGTTTCACAGGCTGAGTGACAATGGACTTATGAGTCAGCCCAGTTGGCCTCTCCAGGCCTATGATTCTGACCGCACAGTTACCAGGTTATTTTCTATGGGAATTAATCTGGTGCATGTGTTGATGCATCATCCCACACACACACATATGGAATGCAAACACATACAGACACACATACTGTATAGAATGCAAACCCATTGAATGGGATCTTCAAACATGTACAGTAGATAGACAACAAAATAGAAACAAATCTGTCATTGTTCCAACTCAATTGGTCTGGTGCCTGCCAAATATAGCAAACATTTAAAGATTGTTTTATTTATTAAAATGAATCTGAATATGTTGTTTAAATATGCTAATTACATAATATCTCATTAAATAAAAAGGTTTCCCTGTAAGGGATCAATAAAGTATTTCTTCTTCTTCTTCTAGTTTTAGAGTCATAGGTAAGTGCAATTGTCTTTAAATGTTATGTTCAAATGTGCACATCAGGCTATAGTGTTTATGTTGGTAAAATTAATGTTTTTTTTCTAGTCTGAAAGGAAACCTGTTATGGAACAGGTTTTCGACATGAAGAGCATTTTCCTTGTCGTCACAAAAAGGGTAAGTGTCACAATGACACAAGGTTAAAGTAGACGCCAAACTCACCTATTTTACTAACAAAATCCAAAATATTCTGCATTGTTTTGTACCGACTCTTGATTAAATCTGTATGACCAAAACCCAAAGATTGGGTTTTTTAACAGCTGCACCATTTCATGCATAAAGAAATATTATTTTGTGTTCAGACATCCAACATTTCCACTAAAATTCACCTTCCAAAGCTTAAAATTGTCAATTTAAAGTGAGTTCTGCAGGTTTGAACAATGTTTGGCGGCATAGAATGCCTTGAAAGAGGTGCAGTATTAGGGTTAAATGTGTGAAGCACGTAAAACTGTATAGGTTTTAACAGAAAGGGAATTTTATTTGAGTGTCATAATGATTTAATAGTACGGTACAAACTCCCAAACTCTGATCCAAGCAAAGAATATGTCTGACAACGTTTAGCATTGTTGTTGAAGTCTAATAACTTATTTAAATTGAAGATGGTGAACGTTTCTGAAAGTGAAAACACTTTGATGCAGGTGATACATGTGTTAAGTACTTTAGATAAAAGCTGATGAGGGGGTATTTGACACTGACCCCCACTGTCGGAGATCACGCTTTGTCCTACAACAGAAAGCTCTTTCTTTTACACTTAACGCAAAACATTTTATTGGGCTTATGAAAAGGTAGCTCACCAATGCGTGATTCATTTCTGTTATTGTTTGCCAGGCAGCTGCATGTGGATTTACCAGCTCAACTCTAATGTGTGGATTAGATCTGCCTGATCCATCGGATGGATTATGATTATTATGGCGTCCCAATATCATTTGAGTCACACCCCAATACTTAAAGATACATATGGGTAAATGATTTACAGTGGGGCAAAAAAGTATTTAGTCAGCCACCAATTGTGCAAGTTCTCCCATTTAAAAAGATGAGAGAGGCCTGTAATTTTTATCATAGGTATACCTCAACTATGAGAGACAGAATGAGAAAAATAATCCAGAAAATCACATTGTCTGATTTTTAAAGAATTTATTTTCAAATGATTGTGGAAAATAAGTATTTGGTCAATAACAAAAGTTCATCTCAATACTTTGTTATTTACCCTTTGTTGGCAATGACAGAGGTCAAACGTTTTCTGTAAGTCTTCACAAGGTTTCCACACACTGTTGCTGGTATTTTGGCCCATTCCTCCATGCAGATCTCCTCTAAAGCAGTGATGTTTTGGGGCTGTCGCTGGGCAACACAGACTTTCAACTCCCTCCTAAGATTTTCTATGGGGTTGAGATCTGGAGACTGGCTAGGCCACTCCAGGACCTTGAAATGCTTCTTACGGAGCCACTCCTTCGTTGCCCTGGCGGTGTGTTTGGGATCATTGTCATGCTGAAAGACCCAGCCACGCTTCATCTTCAGTGCCCTTGCTGATGGAAGGAGGTTTTCACTCAAAATCTCACGATACATGGCCCCATTCATTCTTTCCTTTACACGGATCAGTCGTCCTGGTCCCTTTGCAGAAAAACAGCCCCAAAGCATGATGTGTCCACCCCCATGCTTCACAGTAGGTATGGTGTTCTTTGGATGCAACTCTGCATTCTTTCTCCTCCAAACACGACGAGTTGAGTTTTTACCAAAAAGTTCTATTTTGGTTTCATCTGACCATATGACATTCTCCCAATCCTCTTCTGGATCATCCAAATGCCCTCTAGCAAACTTCAGACGGGCCTGGACATGTACTGGCTTAAGCAGGGGGACACGTCTGGAACTGCAGGATTTAAGTCCCTGGCGGCGTAGTGTGTTACTGATGGTAGCCTCTGTTACTTTGGTCCCAGCTCTCTGCAGGTCATTCACTAGGTCCCCCCGTGTGGTTCTGGGATTTTTGCTCACCGTTCTTGTGATCATTTTGACCCCACAGGGTGAGATCTTGCGTGGAGCCCCAGATGGAGGGAGATTAGCAGTGGTCTTGTATGTCTTCCATTTTCTAATAATTGCTCCCACAGTTGATTTCTTCACACCAAGCTGCTTACCTATTGCAGATTCAGTTTTCCCAGCCTGGTGCAGGTCTACAATTTTGTCTCTGGTCTCCTTTGACAGCTCTTTGGTCTTGGCCATAGTGGAGTTTGGAGTATGACTGTTTGAGGTTGTGGACAGGTGTCTTTTATACTGATAACGAGTTCAAAAAGGTGCCATTAATACAGGTAACGAGTGGAGGACAGAGGAGCCTCTTAAAGAAGAAGTTACAGGTCTGTGAGAGCCAGAAATCTTGCTTGTTTGTAGGTGACCAAATACTTATTTTACAGAGGAATTTACCAATGAATTCATTAAAAATCCTACAATGTGATTTCCTGGATTTTTTTTTCTCATTCTGTCTCTCATAGTTGAGGTATACCTATGATAAAAATTACAGGCCTCTCTCATCTTTTTAAATGGGAGAACTTGCACAATTGGTGGCTGACTAAATACTTTTTTGCCCCACTGTATATAATGTGCAGATAGAATTTCATTGATATAATGTCAGATGTGGCCGTTTTAGACATCTACTGCATTCTGCGTTAATGATACATTTTTTCATTTTACTCTGTAAAAAGATGTAATTGAATGCTTTGGCTTTGGTGAGATTTCTAAAGTCTCAATTAATACTTCTATATGGCCAGTTGTGAATTATGGACAGAGGACCACATTTTTCTAAATGTGCTTCTCATTAAGGCTTCAGACCGACATTCTCCCAAAATCGTCTACCTCTGCTTTTTTAGGCCTACACATCTATCACTGGTCACATCGCCTTTCTAACATATAGGAAAAAAGTTTAAGAAACTCCACACAACTTTTTATTCACATACAGCATTCATAGTTCTTTTGTCAAAGTGTAGAAAGTTAATAAAATAAGAGCACTTGATGCATTAGTTTGAAAATGCTTAATAAACACTGTAGCACACGATTTTCATTTGACAGTCACAATCATCAACGGCCAAATGTTGTGTCATGTTAAAAGTTGCAGCCATTGTGGGACAACAGTAGCTTATCTCCTTTCCTTTTGTAACGGATGGTCCCGTGTATACTAAGCTATGGAGATGATAAAGGAACACTGAAGCTTCCTTATCGACAATTCATACAGCTGTTATCATGGCTGCCACTTAGATACTTCTAAGATACTTCAACCTTAGTTTTTATACATTTTTAGCACATTTGAACAGAACATAGCAAACAATCATTTGCTTTCACCAAAGAAAGGGTGAAAAGCAAGATTATCTTTCCCTAACAATCATTGCCAAAAGTAGTTATCAAACAAAATATAGACTTCAAATGATGGTTGGTTACCTTTGGAGGCACAGAACTAACATCCCACCTGTAGTTAAACCCCAAACGCTGAGAGGCAGAAAAACATTCCCCTTGGAAAAGATTCTCTTGTTGTGAATGAGACACACAGCTCCCTTCACAGTTCTCCGCAGGAAATGCTCTGCAGCTTCTGCGTCTCTGATCAGTGGCCTGATTAATAGGGGGCTGAATTGGAAATTTAATTGGATGTGGTTACAATTATAAAGCCATTCTCTCCCTGGAGCCGAAACTCCGACTGTCGGATGGCGCCGAGGGGGGAACAAGATATCAGCAGGGGAACCATGTTCTGTCACGGAATATCCACGTTATTCCAATAGAGAGATGTGAGGTGGATCAGATCAATGTTGCCCACAATTGAGCAGTTTAAACACCCTGACTGCTCTCATGAAGGCCAATTAATCGCAACCGTTTCACCCGAGGCAGGTTCTACCAGAGGTGAATTTTTGTGGTTGCTATTTGGAAATTCTCTCTTTTCTACCCCTTTTTATTTATTTATTTTACGTACCTATAGGGCACAAGATGCTCTTTTTCCAGCACAGTTAAACACACCACACTTGGGAGCTGCATAGTGCAACATCGAGTTTTATAGTGGGCCACTGAGCAGCTCCATTGGAGCAGTTATTTGCTGTGCTCACTGGAATCCAATATGCTAAGCAGGGCTTGTGCAGACATGCATGTTCTCTCCCTCAACATTTCTTCAGCGCGACTGTAGTTGATCCATCCACTCAAATTTTCCAACCGATAAACCCTCTCAGAAATCACTTCCTCACATGCCCCTTCCCTGCAGTTGAAACTCCCCCAAGGCCTCCGGAGGTTGAGAGAGCCCTCTTTTGGTGGGAGTCAGTACTACACCATCACTACCACCATGGTCAGATCTCATCAGTGGAATGAAAATGGCTGGTCACAACCCAGGGATCATTGTACACAGTTCTGGCACAGCCAGGCGTGCTGTAAGACCAGCGTACATTAAAATCCGTGTCATAATAAAGAACTGCCATGGTCTGGATCTCTAGCCTGTATTGCATGAAACTCTAGAAAGTAAAATGACATCGAGTACATTGTAAAAGTTATTTGCAAAAATGATTATCTTTTTCATTTCATTTTGCTTTTATCATTATTTTAAGTGTCAAGTAAGAACTACCCAAAGGGGGTCATCCTGATGTATTTAAAGCTGACTGTTTTGACTGAAGTGACGTTGACAAAAAATAGTTTCATCGATATAGTTTCTAAAAATATGCCCATCACATGTCCTCAAATTACAGGTCCACCAGTTCTTGTTGAACAGGGAATCAGTTCTTATAAAAAGCTGCACAGAAACTGAAATAATATTTTTTTCATTTGAGAAATTACACACATTGTGGATAATTTCCTGCCCTATCAACCACCTGACTAAGTTTAAAATAATTTCCATATTACTTTTATATGTCACCAAATTTTACATTAGTGTAAAGCAAATATAAATCATCTGCAGCATCATCATGCAAAAATATGATTTATTGAATGAATATTGGAAACTCTCTAGAGCTATATGAGATCCATTATTCTGGTTCTGAATTTAAAGGTTTGCACAATTTAGCAATTTTTATTAAAACATCTATTTTATTAATTTCTTATATTCTTATTTGTACGGCAGGGGCAGGCCCTCTATATGGGCATGTTAGTCAGCACAACATGAGGCTGAAGCAACACTGTGTGTGTGTGTGTGTGTGTGTGTGTGTGTGTGTGTGTGTGTGTTGATGCATGTGTGCTGCAGTGTTGATGCATGTGTGCAAAGAGAGTATATGTGCACATGCATTATCAAGTGACTTCCCTGACCGGGCTCATGGCTAGTTGACCATGTGTGTTGATCTCTCTCTCTTTCTCTCTGGATTACCCTCTGTACTCTCTCTTCTGTACTCAATGAATATCTCTGTCTCTCCCCTTCCTCCTATCCCTCCCCTCCCTCAACCCCCCCACTCTCTGTTGACATGCCAAGCTGATAAAGAGAACATTTCGTTTCATGCCCGGCATCGGCACCATGGCCACTCTGCATGAGCTGGTCGCTCGTCAGAGCGTAGGACAAGAGAGGAAGATCCTCGAGCAGCCAGAGTTTCAACACATAAAGTGAAATACAAATGGGCAAAATAAATTAAAAACACAGAGAGAGATAAAGAGAATGAGCAGCAACCAAACATATGTGTGCGTCAGAAAGTCATGTCCTATTTAGGTGACTATTATTAGAGCAGGTCACCATCTGCAAGCCTAGATAAAGCAAAGGGGATGGGGGGGGGGGGGGGGTGTGGCGACTATGGAAGATTATGCTTCAAAACAACCAAACTCATTAGCATATGCTAATGCTAGCTAAATAGCAGCAAAGCAAAATGTTATTTATGTCCTAAAATGACTTTTATTGGGGTCTCTTCACGCTGCTGTATATTCCAAATTGTAGTTAAGCTTTTTTCTTGGATATTTTAACCCTTTTTTTGAGCATTTTGCTTTCCACAGATTACAAAGAAAACTAACTCTATTAGTACATACTGTAAGCTAGCTTCAATAGCTGATGCTAGTTGTTGTTGTTGTTATTGGCAATAGACAAAAACAGAGAGAGGCAGAAAGGAAACTTGAAGTTTCCTCTAACTATACAATTTAGCGGCACTATTAAAGGCACACAAATGTGTATACGCCCACCGTTTCTCTTTACTTCACATGCATGGTTTCTCTACAAGGTGCTTAAAATGCATGCATTTTAACCACAAGTTATCATGTAAATAGTCTCATTATGTTTAACATAGGGGTTTTTACCAATATGGTCACGTTGGTGAACAAAGAAACAAAGGCTAGGCAGCATTTCTCATGGCAATTAATCTGGCCTCCTTTAGTAAGAAGAAACAAGAGGGGAAACTATATGTGACAGTATCAAACAACCTTTTAAAATAGACTTTTTTGGAATAAAGAACTAGGATTTTTGCTTTTTGCCCTAACCCAACAAGTTTTTTCTCCTAGGAAGCATAAACGCAATTCAAACATGTCTTTTTCCCAAACAATATCTCTCGAGTCAGAGTGCAGCAGCAGCTGAGCAATGCTGCATTAAAAAGTCAGACCTTTGCAGTCGCTCCAGTGTTTGGCTAATCAGAGCGGGTATGTTGTTCTCAGAGCTAATGTCACCTTGCTATGAAGGCACATATTGCGCAGTGTGAGAGCAACTGCTTTTCAGCCCACACAAACAAAACAGATGTTGTGGGTGTCAGGGGTCGGCGTGCAAGCTGCACGGGCCTTAATCAACTATTTAAACAGCTGAGAGCTAATGACGTCATTACAAACACAGATTAACAGGCACTTTCAGCTCCCTCTGGTGCGACTGCACACATTTCCGTGTTAATTCATCTCATTATAATTGTAGTAAGTTATTTTAACTGGTGCTATGCTTACAGTGTGTTCACTTATTCTTATAGCAAGTTTACGTTTATATTGGTTTGCAGTGTGTCATGTCTGCTGTGAGTTCTTATTACGCTTGTGTTAATCATATTGCGATTTGTCAGCTACCTGTAATTAGGTCACCAGGTCAACCCCCCCTTACATTCATTTTTTTTTCCTGTAAATTCTGCTTAAAATGTACAACATGATATCTTTGTTGCTAACAGAAAAAAGGAAAGCAAGCCAACATTTTTTAAATGTATTGGTTTCTTACACAAAATCAATCAATTACCAAATCCCTAGGTACCAAAAACACTGAGATAAACATCACTACTATCATATTTCGATATAACTCAACCTGTCACAAGAAATTAGTTAATGTAACTTTAAGAAGCATTACAATAGCTAATCTTATCTAGCTATGATAATGATGTTAGCAAACTAATATTAATGTAAGCTGAAAAGAAACAGGAAAACAATTCTAAAGTTTAAGCTAATAACTTCAATGTTAGCAAATGTAGCTAACGTTAGTCAACTCATAAGGTAATTTCACATTTTTTGCTGCTGGATGTTACATTACCTAATTGTATATGTCCATCTCCAGCAAGGAATTCTGCAGCTAGACATTTCTTTAAACAGAAACTCTGACTGTTTTCTGTTTGGATCAGGTGGGACAGTCTCTGTTAAAACCCACCACCCTCAGGATGCTCGTACACCACAGCATATGCACTTTCTTCTCGTGTTACTGCTTAATCTTTCATTGTAATTGCACACTCTTTTTCCTTAAAGCATGAAGCTCTGATCCACACTGATTGGTGTTAACACAGCACACATGTACAGCAGGTTGTGTTTACCTAAAAATCCCTGCACAAACTTTCAGACAATTAAAGAACACATCGGGGAGACAGACAGACAGGCCACTGTGTGTTCCCAGAGCCTCCCATTGGCTGTTACAACAGTAATGGCGTCGACTTCCAGTTGCATTAAATGACAGAACAGTGTGGCGGAGGGCGAAGGAGATATCAAAGAAGTGAGACGGACAGATAGAGAGGAAGGGAGATGGAAGAAGAGCCTGGGGGTGTTTCAGTCAGTTTGTCAGAGAAACTCAACGGCCACCAGAGCTCCAACTTGCGTCACTTTGAATTCCTGGTCTCAACACATGATATCTTCCCCCCTCCCTCAAATGCCCCTCCACCCTATCCTGTCTGCTTGGAGATAGAAGATAGATGCCCTTGCTGTGAAGTACGGCCGTCTATAACAACATGCAGGCCTCGGCAAATGATTGATTCCCTCCTAATGCTCTCAAATAGGATGTATGAGCATGGTTAAGGGTGGAGGGGACTGATTGGTGGTGGATTTGATGGGTGTGGTTATAGAAGAAGAAAAGGGGCGAGGGACAATAAGTAGGCCACCCTGTGTCAGGTAAACTTTGGGCATGTAGCTAACTGGAAGTGTCAGGGTGGCTAAATGTTGAGCTGTCGCTGTGGAACAATGGGGTTTAGGATATGGCCCAAAAATCTTATGCTGCAACGCAGGACAGACATGAAGAGAGGGTGGAGGCTGAGATTGGGGGTTTAATAAACTCATGATCTATTTTGGCTTTTGATTTCAATGTCACAAATCTATTAACCATATAAGAGAGTTAGATTATTGAGTCTTGATTCGTAAATATGAACACATAATTGTTTTTATGTCATGACTACATTTGAATTCATTTTTACATGATCTGCTTCATTGTATCAAATATAATACAACCCGCATATGGGAACCAAATTAAGGCCATATTGTGAAATTACTGTAATTTCATTAAAATATACTATTACAGTACTACCACTACTACTACTACTACTACTACTACTACTACTACCACTACTACTACTACTACTACTACTACTACTACTACTACTACTACCACTACTGTTAATAATGATAATAATAATAATAATAATAATAATAATAATAATAATAAATAATAATAATAATGAATAATAATAATAAATAATAATAATGAATGATAATAATAATAATAATAATAATGAATGATAATAATGATAATAATAATAATGATAATAATAATAATTATAATAATAATAATGATAATAATAATAATTATAATAATAATAATAATAATGAATAATAATAATAAATAATAATAATGAATAATAATAATAATAATAATTAATAACAATAATAATAATGATAATAATAATAATAATAACAATAATAATAATTAATAATAATAATTAATAACAATAATAATAATGAATAATAATAATAATAATAATAATTAATAACAATAATAATAATAATAATTAATAATAATAATAACAATAATAATAATTAATAATAATAATTAATAACAATAATAATAATTAATAATAATAATACGCTTCTGGTCGCTACAATGTATCAATTTTGAGGATTTTCATTTTCGAAGTAAGCGTGGAGTAGAAAATAAAAAATACCGGGACAATTGGTGATCTGGTTAATTTGGATTGATTATCTATTTAGAATGAAAATCGTGCCATCTTTACTTTGACATTGTCTTCATTCAAACCTTTTTCCTGCAGGGTTAGGGTTAGATTGCTGACAAATAAGCAAGTGATAATCTTTTTTTCCAATGTCAAAGTGTGGTAGCGGGTGTTGGTAGCAGCTAACATTAAGTTTGTATTGTTGAACGAAGAAATATGTCAATTTAACAGTTATTTCTGTAAGTTTTCCTTTTACCACCAATACTACCAGTGTCTATTTCATCTATACAATAATAACAATAATTGTTCTTCTTCCATTTGTTGTCTCTGATTCAGGAATATAATGAATCCTTCATTAATCCTGCATGCAAATCTCCAATTGGATCGACTGACCACAATCACTGAGAAAATGAAGTGTGGGCTGCAATTCAGAGGTCTAGACCCAGGTTTCAGAGGAACTTACACACTCCTGCAAAAATGGCTGAGGTGGATGTTATTTGGGGAAGAAAAGAATATTATGATTATTATACTGTTTCTCTATGACTTTGTAAGCAAAAAACCAGGCAAGCATTTTCATTTAACATTACACTAAAGCCCTGAAACACTGGATTTATAAAATGTCAGTGGATGTAGAACAGATATCATTCATTCACGAATTAATGTTTAATTTATTCACTAACACGCATGCATACAAACACCTGCCGGATGTTTATAGGACACAGATTGCTGCAGTATATTCACGCTTATCATCCAATTAAAATACAGTCTCTGATTAAAACCAAGTAAATTAAACAAGTGACCAAGTGACTTTCTTATGAGAAAAGTAGGTTTGAACATCGTACCGTTCTCCAAAAGTACATTACCTACACACTGTAAATATATGAAGAAGAAGAAGAACAACAACAACAAGAAGACATACTGAGGGATAAGGCTGAGGGATAAAGAACTAACACCACTGTAATGCAGTGAATGGTAATCATTTCTATCAATCATATAATAGCTTCCAAGAGCTCACTGTGTCTTTAAATAGCTTTTTGTATTCCGTAAGAAAGCATAAATATTACATTTAAACTGTTAAACAATAAAGAAAAATACAAATTGGAGTTTAGGACCAAAGTGTATTGACATTTTGACTGATAATTTACTCCACAAATAATCTACACCCAAACCAATTGGTCAATAAATCCTTTCAATCATTTCATTGTCACTATATTTTTATGTTAATTTTCCTTCCAGCCTATAGTCTCTCACTGTTCTAATAAGTCATGTAAACGTTTGGGACAAACAACAGTGATCCAGGGCCGGTCTACAGAGACTGGGCATCTGCCTTCGTTAATCAACGGCCCCTTCCCCCTCCCTGAGTACGAATCGGAATAATGAGTCAATTAATGTGCTGAAACGTCAATGAGAGATAGCAGAGAGAGAGGGGAGGGGGAACTGGAAAAGACAAGAGAGACAGGACGCCATGTGAAAGGGAAGGGATTGAAAGGCAATACCGAAGAAAACGGCTGTTGTGCCGATAATTGACTGTCCTGTGTGTGTCGGTTTGTGGCAGCCAGCAGTTGTTTGCAGTGCACTGCTTTGTTTGTTTTTTAAAAATCACATTCACAGAGCCACAGCACAGTGTCCATGCATGACTGATAGTCTCAGCTGACACCCGCCTCCCCTGGCCTGTCTGTCTTAAGTGAGGAAGCCCCGGGTTTAATTGCAAAGGGCACATTGGAAATGAATCATGAGAGAAACGAGAGAGAGGGGTAGAGAGAGAAAGAGTTTGTATCTGTGACAGTAAAGAGGTTTAATTTGAGTTAACCAGGTCTACAGTTAATTTTCTCATATCATGCATTTTTCTCTTTTTGTGAGGCATAGTGTCTCAGAAGACTCAAATGATTCATGGTTGATTGACATACGTATTTTAAAGTAATTTAATATTGTATTAGCAATTTCTGTAATGTGTATCCATACTGCATTAGCACTAAACAGGGTTTATTTGTGAATATGGCTATTGTTTGGATGTGTCCTCAAATGTTTCTGTTAACTGTTTACTATTGTACTCCTGCACTACTTCTGTCAGTTACAATTACAAACTCACAAGAATTGTAATGTTTTAGTAATTATTGTGCTACATATACTATACCAGCAGGGGTGGGAAGGCCTCCTACTGGAGCTTTTAATATAATCAGTGATTGTATTCCTGAATGGGACCATGAAAGCATAATTCAGAAAAAGAAAAATGTTGCTTAGTTTTTCTGAAATAACATGATTATCATCTCAAATCCCAAGAGGAACTCTGAAGAGATCAATAAAGCACCACTGATGAAGATCCTTTTCTTTAAAAAAAGGCCATGTTATTCTAATTTTCGGGTTCATATTTGTATTTTGAACCTCCACTGTGACATGCTTTAATGATGCCTGTGCTGCCGCACCTCTCTACCCCTCTGTCTGAAACCAGAGCCCAGTCTGCTCTGATTGGTTAGCTGGATGGCTCTGTTGTGATTGGTCAACCGTTAAGAGATGTCCCGCCCCTTAGCCTATCACATACAATGTGTTAGGGTGGCTAACCAATAGAACCGCAAGTGTTACATAGTTATGTCACTATGTTCAGAGTCCAATGGAGGCGTATCCAAAAAAACATAACAGCGCCTCTTTAAATACATCTCAGGTGATTACAAACAAACCAGACTATTCATTTGTCATTGTTGTGCTACATTTGCTGTACCAGCAAGGCTAGGACCGGCCTTCTACTAGAGCTTTTAATATAATCAGTCATATTATCGCTGAACAGGATAATGAAAGGGTAATTCATTCAAAATTAACAAGATTATTATCTCAAATCTCAAGAGGAGTTGTAAAGAGTTCAATATCCTACCAATATTGAATATTTACAGACAGTATTACCTAAAACATACATTTAAACATTGGACTTGTAAAAGTGCTGTATTTAAGTCTTTAGTAATTTCCTGCAGATTCCATCCAATTTTAATCAGTCGCCTTTTCAGCAGTGACACATTTTGATGAGAATCTTCTGACTCAGTTCATCATTCGATGTTACCATGGGGCAAGTGGAAATGAGGTACTAATCGGTCATTTCTGACACATTTAAACAAGGTGACCAGTCAATATGGTAATATAAATGTGTTGGGTCAAACCAAGACAAAAGGCAGTAGTGAGAAATAACCCAGTTTGCAACACTCGCCACACATTAGCTTGTCTTTGTTACACTCCTTTCCCAGTTTCACACATTTGTAGTTCTAACGCTACGGCTAAGATGAAATCACAATGACATTATCAGGGTTCTTTACTTAGATCTGAAAAAAATAGTGCTCCATGATTGTTAAACTGGTCTAGACTGTGAAAGAAATCAGCTTTGAGCAGTTCATGAAATGGCCTTTACCATGGTTAAAGGCCATTTCATGGTTTAGGTTAATGTCCAATGTCCAAAGTGTCTGTGTCATAAAAACAGCGATTGCAAACAAGTGACCCAATCAATAACTATACGTCATCACGCCGACCCGAGCACACCTTTAGCTTAACGGTGTTGACTCGATGCAGTGCGACTCGATGCCGTGCGACTCTGATCTCCTTTTTTTTTTAAAGCCTACCATTAACTTTTTATTTTGTCAATTGCATTACATTTCAACATTCAAGTGGTGTAAGTATTTGGAGATTATCCTGCTGAACAAAACTTCTGACAATCTTAAACATCTTTCTGTTATATACCAAAATCCAATTGGGAAATCCAGGAGCTTTTTGTCAAGATAGGCCTTGTGATGCTGACTTTCGGGTCAGCTCACAAAATACGTCATTACTGCACCGTTCTATATAACTGATTACAGCTATTAAATTAGCTGATAATATTCCAAGTGGATGTCCAAGTTGTTTTCTTTAACCTGGGAAAATCTGTTGGGTTGTGAAAAAATCTGCATGCCCACAGTAGTGTACACATGGGGCATTAGAAGGCGCTGGTATAACAAATTGGATGTAAGTGTAATTACCCCTGTTGCTAATTGTCCCTCGTGAATGTGACACTGCCCATGCTATTACAATGCGCAGGCACTTCAACCTCGCTGATCAATTATTTCCACTCTTGAATAATTAATAACTGCTTAATTGTCCACATTGCTGGCGAAGAGTCAAGGCCCTCATTTACATCATCGGTGGCAGCGTGAGCTCTGCAGGAGGATTCTTTATTCATATTCTTGTTGAGCATGATGTTTCTTTGAGGGACGCTGTTTTTCATTACAACTAAACACACAAACGGAAATCAAAGAATGTAGACATGGTTATAATCCACAGCCACAGTGACCCGGGTGATCAATTATGTAAAGCCATTTGCCTTTGAATCAGTCACTGACACACTGCACCGATGACAGTGGCTTGTACAGCTACTAGCAGAACATCAGGGGGTCCGGGCCCCAGCAGAGCTTCAGGTTCAGTTGCCTGCACACTTACTCTCTGGCTGTCACTAGGAGTCATCGACGACCTTTAATGCTCCCATCCCCTCGACCACTTTCCGAAGCTAAAGTAAATTAGCGTGTGTCCCTGTGGAGCTCCTTTACAAGGCGAGGATCTTTTAAGATACAGCATATCGCATGAACGTGTGATTGTAAAATGGAAGTAAAGTCGCTGAAGCGTTCAGAGCGAATCAGGAAGAACAGGCAGGCGGGAGGCGATAGCAACAACACCGCGGGGTATAGAATAATGACTGGTTACGCGTGGGAGGCACCTGAATGAGGGTTTACAGCAATGAATATCACCATACAGACAGGTGGGAAACTCAAGAAAAAAGTGAACAAATGAGTAAAAAATGTTTACAAATGCAGATGCCTTCTTTCATAGTGAATATGAAAAGGGTAGGAATTATGTGTCTGGCCTTCAGAAACACCAATACTCAATTCAAGACCAATAGAGGAATGGTGTCAATGAACGCACCAGATAGTTTGTTACACCATAAATACATGGAAGGTGATTGGATGAAGCATCTGTCTATCATGATCTATTTCAGACTTTCTGACTTCAACTAATCAGGTCTATGATCTATTCTTTTGCTGCAATTTTGTATTAAAAAATGCTACTACTTTGAACCAACACTTCCCAAGGTCTGCTGAAACCAGAGCCATTGCACCAGGAGTGATATGACCTTTAGGGGGTTTTTGTGTTTCATTTTAACTGAAAAAACTCCATTCATGCACAGCACTGTGCTGTATTGCTGTTGCCAACCATAAACACTCCAGAGCCATACTCTTATTTCGGACAATATATTTCATTAGTACACTGAAACTGTCTGGTGTATTTAATTTAAAATAACATAAAAACTACATTTTGGATACCTGGAGAGCTCCATGTCAGGCAAATGTCACTGAGCATGCTCAGCAACAATGTGCTACTGGATGCAACTGATGGGCTTTAAAAACACAACACAACACCTACAGTGCCCTCCAGAATTAGTTTGGTAAAAAAACTTTGGTAAAAATGAGCAAAAGAAGTTGAAAAAGATGTCTTTATTGTTTTTCCTCATTATATTTCATTGAAAATATTAACAGAAATCTAACCTTTTTACTGAAGTAAAATTATTTTAAAATAAATAATAATGTTGACTTTTAATAAATATTTTCTCCCGAACATGTGTGCCACAATTATTGGCACCCCTTCATTTTATATTTTGTGCAGCCTCCTTTAGCCAGGATTACAGCTCTGAGTCTCCTCCTGTAATGCCTGATGAGGTTGGTGAACACATGGCACGGGATCTGAGACCATTCTTCCATACAGAATGTCTCCAGATCCTTCAGATTCCGAGGTTGACGCTTGTGGACTCTCGTCTTCAGCTCCTCCCAAACATTTTCAATGGGATTTAGGTCTGGGGACTGTGATGGCCATGGCAAAGTCTTTATTCTGTGGTCAGTAAACCATTTTTGAGTAGATTTTGAGGTGTGCTTCGGATTGTTGTCCTGCTGGAAGGTCCAACCACGGCCCATCTTAAGCTTCCGAGCAGAGGCTCTTAGGTTTCATTTAATATCTGCTGGTATTTGATTGAGTGCATGATACCATGGATCCTAACAAGATGTCCAGGGCCTTTGGAAGAAAAACAGCCTCACAGTGTCATGATCCTTGTTTCATGTCTGTCATGTCTTTGTGTTGTGTTTTTTATTGTATTTTCCCTCTTGTGTCACTCGTTAAGCTTCACTTCCTGTCTGCGTTTCTCTCCTGTGCCTGATTCTGTCATTGTGTTCGACTGTTGCCCCTGTGTTTCTCCTCCTCCTTCCAGCTGTCTCTTGTCTTGTGATTACCCATGTGTATTTAGTCCCTGTTTCCCTTTTGTCTGGTGTTCGGTCAGCGTCATTCCCATGTTTGTCCCTGGGTCTCGTGGTCCAGTTCTGTTTGTTTCCCTGTCCTGTCTGCCTGTGTGGATTCCTCTTGGCTGCCCTCCTGTATTTCTGGTTTGATTGAATTTTTGTTTGCTACTTTTACTTTTGATGATCGTGCCGGCTCGCACCATTTTTTGAGTTTTGTTGTTACAGCTTTTGTTAAATAAAGCTCACCTTTTGTTAAACCCCAATACTTGATTCCCTCTGTTTCACTGCATTTGGGTCCTTTACTACAACCCTGACACACAGCAGCAAAGATGCACCAGCATACTTCACAGTGGGTATGAGGTGCTTTTCTATATGTCTATCTTTCTGTCTATGCCAAACCCACCTTTGACGTTTGTTGTCAAAAAGCTCTATGGTCTCATCTGACCATATAACCCTGTCCCATTCCAAGTCCCAGTTACGTTTGGCAAACTGTAGACACTTTAGTTTGTTGTTGATTGAAAGCAATGTTTTTTTCCTGGCAACCCTCCCAAACAACTTGTGGTGATGAAGATGGCGTCTGATGGTCGTTATGGAAACTTTCTGACCCCAAGACTCAACTGACCTCTGCAATTCTCCAGTTGTGATCCTTGGAGATACTTTTGCCAGTCGAACCATCCTCCTCACGGTGTGTGGTGTCAATGTACACACACGCCCTCTTCCAGGCTGATTCTTTACTCTCCTGTTGCTTGATGCTTCTTAATTATTGCCCTGATATTGGAAATGGGCATTTCGACTGTTTTGAGACTTTCTTATATCCATTTCCTAATTTGTGCAGCTCAACAACTTTTTTTTGCCGATCATCATTGTGTTCTCTGGTCTTTACAATAGTGATGAATAACAAAGGGAATTGTGGCTTGTGTCACCTCATATTTATAACCCAGTGAAACAGGAAGTCATGGTTGACCTCTTAAGAGTTCCTAATCAAACAGGTGAACCTAAAATTGTAAGTTATGACTGGAAGTATACTTCAGTCACATCTTAATCAAATGATTTTCAAGGGGGGTGCCAATAATTGTGGCACACATGTTTTGGAGAGAAATATTTTTTTAAAGTCGACATTTTATTTTATTCTAATAATTTTACTTCAGTGAAAAGGTTCGATTTTTGTTAATATTTTGAAATGAAATATTATGAGGGAAACAATAAAGACAGTTTTTGCATCTTGTTTTGCTTATTTTTACTAAAAGGGTGCCAATAATTCTGGAGGGCACTGTATTTATAGATCTGGTTTTGGTATTGTTATGGGATTTAAAGTTAAAATAATATCAGTTTATCCTTAAAATGTGTCAACTGGAGGAAAAAACTGCTTTATTTAGCTTTTTTCTTACACAACAAATCACTGTCCATGCTGTTTCAGTTTTCATTCATGTCATAAATAAGGCTTTCTGTGTCATTTCCTTGATCCATTCAAATGCACCAACACAAAGTACCAAAAGGCAAGACAGAGAGGCTTTGAAAGCACTTTTTCCCGTCCAGATGTTGGTGACATCTCCCAGGCCAATCAAGCCTCACATAGACAGGCTGAGTCGCCCAGAGACTGCAGAAATTACATGAGGAATAAGAGCCAGATTGTGTGCTTTTCCATGCAGGCTTAAGGGAACAGTGGGGAGGGTGCTTTAATAGACAGTGTGCGAGGTGGTGCGATGGCACTGGATCCATGGCAGCTGTTTCCTTCAATGTTTCATGCTCATAGCCACAGCTGCTCTCCAAATGAGAGTTAATATTGCAGGGGGGCCGTCCACCCTGGGTTGAGCCTTGTCGCATGGTCTGAATGTCAAACTCCGCCCAGCAGGGTGACACCGACTCAAAGGACACACTGTGTGTTTTCTCCCCTCTCTCCTCTCTTGCTCTCTCCTCCCTGTTGATGTGTCTTTCTGCCTCATTGGATCTTTTCCCCCCAACTAGACAAGGGTGAAATCTGTATTTTTCACAGGCACAGCAATGTGGTTTCGGCTTTTAATGAAAAATAAATGGAGGAATAAAAGATGGCTGTCTAGTTGTAGCCTGTCTGTTGGCATTGGGATCATGTTGTGTGTTTTTGTTGGCAGTCTCTGATACTAATGTTTCATAGAGAAGCTAAAATGTTGCCCCTGCTCGATTGTATTGCTCTTATGCAGATTCACGGTTTGTAGATATGTATAAGCATGCAGAATAAATGGAACATTTTTGAAAAGGTGGACATGAGCATTGGGAACCATCTGGTTTACACTATGTTATATTAGTAAGAGTAGAAGCATGTTACATTGGCAGTTATTATTTGCAACGCTGCCACCCAAAAAGCTCCTCCTGTTACTCCCAATCTGTCACATGTAAGCAGATATAATTTAGCTCAGGTGGGCCAGTTTGCACAAAAAGAAGTGCAGATGGTCTAAAAGGAACAAACAAATAGGGACAAATGTTAATCCTTTGAGCTCATTTTTTACATTTCACTTGAAATTGAAAGTGGTGGGGACATGGGGTGGGGAGGCAGAAGATATTGAAATGGTCTTCAACCTTTACAATTTTAGGCAATGTAATGCGGGAAAAGGTATGACATCAGACTTGGTAATTACAAAGATGAGGAAATAACAAGAAATTGTATCATGAAATGTTTAAAGTTACTGATAGGTGCATGCATGATTTTTTGGCACATCTGGTAAAAAGCTCACTACATCAAAGTGTTATTATTTTCGATGCCGGCCATTTTGTTGAACATTTTCACCAAATGATGCTTTGAGAAAAAGTAGTGGGGACATGACCCAAGCATCCCCAGTGTAAGCGACAATGTTTTAAAGTATAACGCCTTAGAAGACTTAAAATGTAAATATTAAATCAGTAATTGATTTAATCTGGATCCATCACTACTAGCACCAAACATGGTTCATTTGGATTTTTTTCCCCCTCCTTTTTTTGTGTTAAGTGATCACTTGTACTTCTTTACTACATATGTCAGTTAAACAAGAAATGTGTGCAAATAGAATTACATATATGGCACAAAGACCACAATATTCCCATTGAGATGGTTTCATGATCATTTTTGAAATGCATTACCTATTTTGGATATGTGAAAGCATCTATGTCAACACAGCTATTGCCTCCCCATCCACACGACCTGCACAGCAGACCTGTGCTTCCTCTGTGCTGATAGTATCCATAGTGATAGATGTAGGGTGCCCCTCGACTCTCTGTTGTGTCTCGCTGCAACGTCGGACGCTAGATCCCTTTGGACTGCCACGCACACACAGTGGTGGCAGCGCTGAGCATGATTTGAAGTGTCCTGTCTGCAGCGGTGCAGCTGCATAAAGGAAACAGCTGCTGAAATATCACAGACGGCCCCCCCGTGTCTCCTGGTATCTATCAAACACACACACAGTAGCCAGCTCAGCCTGGAGAGAGAGGACACAACAAAGACATCTGCAAGATGGCCTCGGACACACAACCCCACTGATGTGCGGACTGCTGTGATGTCGACTTCGCTGGGTGGATGACAGGCGTGCCACTGTGATGTGCCCTTCTCTCGGCTTTACCCCACTCCCGCTGTTTCTTTTTTTGTTGTTGTATGTGGAGAGACTGACACGCACACAGGAAATTATGTATTTGTTGGTAGCATGAAGAGTTGATTGTGAAACTTCATCTTTGTATGGGTTAAGGATGGTCCAGTTCTTCGATTCCTGTCCTCGTCCTCCTTGCTGCGTTCTGACCGATTGTTCTGATGATATTATAGACCTCCTGAAGATGTCACTTCAGTTTATGTGTGTTTACATCTTGTGTCTCAATGCAACCCCATAAATCCTTGGAGCTTATCTGGAAAACATGGTGGGCGGCATAAAGCAGATGGTCAAAGACAATTTCTGACTCAAATGGTGTCCATCTGAAGAAAAAACAAACACATTAACTTAAAAGAAAAAGCTTTGCGTTGAGTCCAGCTTTATCATTGTTTGTACTGTACAGTGATAGCTTGAGTCTATTTAAATTGTTCCTGCACTTTTGGTTTGTCTGACTTCTTACACTATGATAGAGATGAAAGGGTTAGGGTTAGGGTTAGGTTTTGGGTTAGGGTTAGGGTTAGGGTTAGGGTTAAGCACTGGACCCTATTAAACTGACTAATGGGGACAACGATGTTTGATATTGGTCCAGAACTGAGCATTACGCTGCACAAGAACATAAACTCTGGGCAATTTTGTACAGCCAATGTACGTCCAAAGTAAGAACATCTTCTCTGAGATTCTTATTCTCTGTCAACATTGTGGAAAGGAACCTGACAAGAAATAAAACACTTTCCTTTTTCTTGATTTGGTCTGTTTTTTATTGTGTCATTTGACTTTTTGCTGGAAGACGACAGTGGAAAGGGCGCTGCCGTTGTCAGAATTTGTTGTTTTGGAGTACAGAAAGTGTAGCTGAGTGTTAACATTTTTGATGAGGCGCAAGATTTCAGAACCATTTTAGAATTTTCTGTAAACAAGACTTGGTTAAAAACAATAACAGAGTGGTTCAAGTGAAAGGTACAAAAATAACGTTTTATATACAGTGTCTGTTGGCACATTTCCAAAGAGCTGCCAGACAATCTGAGCCCATCAGTGGCAAAAACAATCACTTTTAGTAGACGTACAATATATTGAAGGCGCAGAATAGCCTTATCAGCAACTGCAGTGCCTTTGCTAAATACTGGACCAATTTTAAAAAAATGGTTCTCCTGCTTAGTCACACCAAAACAGAGGGTTAAGGTTAAACATTACGGAAGTTAACCTTCAAAGCTAAAATGAACATCATGTTCAAAATCAATTTGAACAGCTTGAGTAGGTTAGCACGCTTGATCCAGTTCAATCTCTACACACTTTTTTCGAATTAGAAGTTTTACATTTAATATAAAATAGTTCAGTTAATTTAAAAAGGTAAATCAATATTTAGTTTTTCGGAAATGTTCTTATTAGCCAAGCTTTAAACATCTCACTGGTTAGTAGTTAGGTGCGAAATAAAACACGATGACTTCAAAGACCCTTCATCTTGTAAGAGAAGATTACATCAGAATGACATCGTTCTTTTTCAGTCATTTCCTCATATGAACAACTGCTGGCATCATGAACAGTAAAAGTAAGGTGGGTAACAGGCGCGAAAAAAACTGCCTAAAACATATCCATTAACCTAGTCTTTTTTACTGCACAGATTTAGTCAAATTGGTTCTTCATTTGCATGTGTTTTGGCACATTTGTGCTTTTGTATTTGCAGTTTCTGAGGCTGCAGCGCGTTTCTCCTAATTGAAATGTTTTGGGCCATTGTAGCACATTTAGACCTGTAAGCGACCTTATAATTCCACTAAAAAAGAAGATGAGCAAAAGCTGACGTAATCCCTTTTTATGATCCTTTATTTACGTGTTTGATAGATTTATGACCCCAGAAGGATAACAAAGAGAAACAACAATATATCATCAAACATCTGGTCACTAAGAATTAATGTTTCATCTCCCATTACACCATATCATAAACCAGTAAACACTCAAGGTTTTTGTTTCACCTCATCAGTTGCTTAATTCTCAGTGGGAGTCTTAGGTTCCTGGAGTCTTTCAGCTTTCACAATACCATCTTATGACACTTCCATAGGGAAACACAACCCTCTGCCAAGTTATTTCTCATAGACGTACATACACCCCCACACCTGTTGCGTTACAGCTCCTTGGGGGATTTGCGAGACTGCTGACAATTACAAGACATAAAGAAAAGTCAGTGGCATATGGACCCTGCTTGAGCTGCTCTGGTTGAGTTGAGCTTAACCAGATGTTTTTGGAATCCAACAAGTTGAAAGGTGGAGTGTGGTATTTGATGAGGAGTCCATGAACCAGACAATTTAAAAGCTTTAATAATCTCAGAGAAATGTGCTTTTCCATGCATAAAAGTTGCTCTTACTTCAAACAGGTATTTCTGCCTGAGAAAACCGTGTTCATTGTGTGGTCATTCAAAGTCATTCTTGCTTTTACATCAAATATCTGTCCTGCATCTTTTTCTTGAAACAAAAGTATTTACTTTAACAGCGCTTAATTCAACTTTTAATGTAACAAAAATGACAATGCAAAACGAAATGCTCAGCTTTTTTTTGGGTCTGATGCAAATATGCTGATGTACATCCACTTTAGGGTTAAACAAATTGTTTTGCATCGCATTCAGACACTAAGCAAAAACTGCCATTTTAAACTCCCAGTGTGACCATTTCACGATGTAAAAAAAAAACAGGGATAAATAACGCTGTGGATTTCATCATGTATGTTGTGAATGTGCTGTGTTTTTTTTTGGGTTTTCCTTTTTCTTAAGTGTATTATATAGCTTTTTTTGCATGTAAATGGTCTACAAAGGCTACATTCCCAGAGTTTGCACCAGAGGAATTTTCTCTCCCCCACCCCCCATGACCTTCCTTCACTATGTAACAAGTTGCACAAAATAGGCTAATGGAAGAGATATTTCTGACATATCTGGAAGCGGTTGACCAATCAAAACAGAGCCGGCCAGCTAAACAATCAAAGCAGACTCTGGTTCTGGTTTCAGACAGAGGGTGAAAAGAGGTGCTGCAGCTTAGGCAGTATCAGAAAAATAAAGAGCATTTTGAACATTAAAGCATGGAGACATGTCACAGTAGAGGCACAAAGTATTGAACCAAAAAATGTGCTTATAGGGCCTCATTGCCTGGCCAGTATGCCAGTGATTCATCAATAAGACTGTAGGTCTGTGATCTAGAGGACCATTTATTTAACGTCTGGTCATTTTTCTATGCTCGTTCTTACATATGGCGTTTTTCAACAAAGAGAACGAGATCTGTGTTGGAGCCGGTTTCCCATGTGGCAGAGTCATTTAGAGCCTCTCAGAGCAGAGCTCACAGGGTGACGCCGTGCTATATCAACAGTGACAAAAGTATATTGAATAATTATCTTTGGGATTAATACATTAGCCCAAACTTAAGTAAATGTCAGCAGATCAGGATATCCGCGAATGAGAGGGATAGCGGAGCAGAAATGGGAGGGAGAGCAGAGTAGAAATGGGAGGGAAGTTGCGCTTCATTAATCACGTCTTCAGAGTAATGTGGGCAGATGAAATGATTCTTACAGAGAGCTGTCATTACAATCACACTGGTCATTTTAGATATCTAATTCACCGCTCACCACCACCATCTTCCTAACTAGATGGGGGGCAGACAATTAACTCATTCAGTGCTGATTATCTCCAGGAAGGATTCTACTGACACACAGGCATATTTGAAACGGGAAGATTCAGGCTGTCATACACCTCAATTGGTCTATTTACTGGGGAGAGCTCCCAAAGCAGGGGAACCAGGGTTTGAATCCTACCTGGCATCATTTTCCACGTGTCATTCCCTCTGTCTCCCCCATTCAAATCTGTCTCTACAAAGTCCCTGGTTGCCCCAAAAAATATTTACAATCAAAATGAAGAAAAACATTTGCAATCATAACATTCTCCATAGATCATGGCCAACCTCAGTTTTACACTTACAGTGGAGGAGATAAGTATTTGATCCCCTGCCAATTTAGTTGCACAACGAACAGTCTGTAATTTTTATGGTAGATTTATTTTAACAGTGAGAGACAGAATATAACATTTAAAAAATCCAGAAATGTAGATTAAAAAAGATATAAATTAATGTGCATTTAATTGGGGGAACTAAGTATTGGATCCCTTTGCAAAACATGCCTTAGTTCTTGGTGGAGAAAGCCTTGTTGGACAGCACAGAGGTCCAATGTTTCTTGTAGTTGGTCACCAGGTTTGCGCACATCTCAGGAGGGATTTTGGTCCTGTCCTCTCTGCAGATTCTCTCAAAATCCTTCAGGTTTGGAGGCTGATGCTCGGCAACTGGAAGCTTCAGCTCCCTCCACAGATTTTCTATGGGATGGAGGTCTGGAGACTGGTTAGGCCCCTCCATCGCCTTAATGTGCTTCTTCTGTAGGCACTCCTTAGTTGCCTTGGCCGTATGTTTTGGGTCATTGTCGTGCGTGAAGACCTATGTCCCATTCTCAGTCTCCTCACTGAGGGAAGGATGTTATCAGTCAATATTTGACGGTACATGGCCGCGTCTATCCTCCCCATGATGCAGTGAAGTCACCCTGTCCCCATGGCAGAGAAATACCACCAAAGCATCATGTTTCCAAAGATCTCTATTTTGGCCTCATCTGACCTCATCACCTTCTCATAACCCTCCTCTGAATAATTTAGATGTTCATTGGCAAACTTCAGACAGACCTTTACATGACCCTTCTTGAGCAGGGACTCTTGCGGGCGCTAACAATAATTAGTAACTACCACAAAGATCCAGCAAGACATGTTCCAAAAAGGGAATTTAACCCACTGGACAAAGCTCGGGTCTGAAAAAGTTTATCTAGATCAGAAGCTCACCTTCCCGGCAGAGATCAGCACAACCAATCTCAGGCCAAATTTGATCATGTGGTAACCTCACAAAAGTCCCCCTTTAAATGGTTGAATTAACTGTACCACAGGAGGCTGCAGTTGATGACGCTTACAAGGTTACAGTACTTGGATATAGAAGCCGAGGTAGTACCAGGAGTTGGAAAACACAGGTGCTCCCATTGAAGGTCTGCTGCTGAGGCTTTGTAGCTAAATCAACCACCAGGATTCTGAAAGGCACGGGTGTCCGAGGGCACGCCCCCCTTTATCCACTTAAGAAATCCAGAAAGTGCAGACTCCTATAAGGGACTGTACAATCAAGTCCTTTGAGCTCAACAATACTAACACAACACTACAAAGACTACTGAACCGCTACTGTGATTTTTAACTCGGTCTCAACAACTAGGACTTGTCACAGACTCAACTTAAGCGTCATTGACTCCAGCGCTGTTTTAAAAGGTTAGAAATCATGCACTAAAAGGTTGAACTTGAATGGCTGAGAAGAGACGAGTGTTGTCGCCATCTGTACAATCATCCATAGTTAACCCCACATTGGAACTTGATTGATATTTCCTCTGACACGAACATCAGTTTGTCGTGAGCTGGCACACCCGAACCAGACCCTGCTCGCAAAAAAGTGTGTTTACATTATTCACTGGTATGAATAAATCACTCCAGACTCTTGATTGTGCAGCATATGTGAGGCTTAAGTTGTGTTCATCTGCCATTCCAAACATCTGTTTAGCCACAGCCGCACTGCAGCCATGCTATGTAGTGACCCAGCCCCTGCCGCTGGGGCATGAGGATGTGATGCCAAATATGGAAAAGAAAACACAGAAGTGAGTTCAGAGCGGTGTGTTATTGATGATCCCTATCCTGTCTCTTGAGCTGCTCTCCCTATTTTTCCCTTCCCAGAAATTTTCCTTATTACATGATGGTTCCAGGGTCAGAGGGTCTACCATTCATTTCTGGTTACATTTAAGTATTGGTTGTACGAAGTGATGCTAATCTATAACATCAGTGTTTCTGTTTTCTGTTTTTATCTGACATTTACTTGAAAAAGTCAGTCAAATTTAAATCTCTCTGGTCATATTGTCCGGTGTTTCTCATAGACGTATACACAAAATGATTTGCTTTGGGGACAAATTGAGTGTATTAAAAATGAACTGAATAAACGAGTCCCCACCAGCAAGTCTTATCAACGTCAGAAGCGTTAAACGAGATATTATATCTGAGATGACAGCGTGGATAGTGCTGCCCATGCACCCAAGAAAGACGCTTCTGGAAGTTGTTTTGCTGACAAAAAATGATATTTGCAGTTTGCTTTGGTGACCAGTCGTCTGCCTGGTGACCAGACGACAACTGAATCATGCTGTGCAGATTCTGGCTGGCGAGAGTTAATAAACAGCGATCGAACAATCTATTGTCATTTAATCATGACTTAAAGATTTGTCTGGTAAATGGAAGGCTTACTGGTTGCGTTGACCAATGCAATTTTTTTAATAGAAAAGCTGACCAGTACAAGTAGGCGGTAACCTCTTTATTAAGACGGGGGAACATGGAAAAATTCCGGTGACGTTGTAAAAAGGGCTATTAAGTCTGCATAGGGTGGTTTGGGTATTAGTGAACCATGGATGGGAGTAACAAACACAAGATGTTAACCCAGGAGACTGGTTTGTGTCCAACGTGAATCCAAAGGTCAACGTTGAGGTAATTAAAAGATCCAGTGTTTAGTATTGGGGGGGATTTCTATATACTACACATTATACCTTAAATTGATGTAGTCTAGATTAGCAAATTGACATACATTAACGTGAGTAATTTAATCCCAAATCGTGATCTTTTCTCTAAATCTAATGACGTGGTTTCGGCACATAAACCCTAAAATAAGGGAAAGTGAAATCTAACCGGACTTCGACTATTTAATCAAATTGAAAATGCTCTTTTTCGCCTACTGTTGGCTGCAGTAAATACCATCTAAAACAATATAGTGCTACTAAAAAACACTCACAATGGCCCTATGGTGTCATCACGACCATTGGAATCAGGTGACCAAACCGAGGAATTATAGTATGTTACTATCATTGCAATCCCAAACAAACAAAATGCCATTAGAACCTTATTGTATTGACCGAACGACCAATGGTATTAATCTGAAATGTATTTTAGCTTCAGGAATTTTTCAAAAGAATGTAAGGTGGTTGTCTCAACTTTTTAGCCACTTGAATAAATCAAGTTGGTTAAAAGTTAAGACAACCACCTTACATTCTTTTGAAATATTCCTCGAGCAGCAAGGAACAACATGGACCTGATCCCATAAGATCAAGACTGAAGGAGACAAGCGACATGGCAGACATCCTTCTGGCACAGTCTGCAGTGTTAATTCATCTAGATTAAGTTGTCTTGATCCTCTTCAAAGTGTGACCTCCTCCATACAGTAGCAGGTGCTGAGGCAAGTCAAATGGCCCCGGATGATTGATGCCTTTTCAATTAGTCACAATGTGAGACCTTCACATGTCACTCTCTCTTCCTTATTAATGACATGCCACGTTAATACTGGGTGTGTTTCAGAGCCTCAGAGTAAGGGATGTAATTAATCTGCACGGCCTTAAAGACATAAGACGACGGAGGAATCATCTGATAAGAGCTTGAGGTGTTTTATATTAATATTATATTAAAGTACTTCATTATCTTCATGCACTTCCTCCTATATGCACAGGGTTTCGACAGAAGCTGATATTGACATGTACTATCCTTAATCTACATGTACTTAGGAATTCATCTTTGTTTTAGGAAATGAACCTCCAGTTGTGACATTTGATGGGTAAAAAAGAAGTTACATTTTGTCTTTCCCTGAGGCGTTCTATAATTGTGTGAGTCCAATGTCCCTGATGTATTAACATTACCACTTTGTTTTGATGCCCATTACTTTATTCATGTTTTAAGCCAGCAGCACTAATTTACATTATATTGTAGGTAATTTGATTTGAGGATTTTTTTACAAATTCAGGCATTTTCTGATCTACGTTATATGTTTCTCTGTGCCACAAAGCTTCATCGTGTCTCAATATTATTGAAAAACACCTTGTTGCACTTGGTGACATGTTCCTACATTATTAACATGGTCAGTGTAGTTTATTTTGACCCAATCCAATGTCCTGAAAATACTAATGAGAGCAGCACATGTTTTACATATTTTAATCTGATCTATTTCCAATACAAGAAGACTTTTCATGTCTGTTTTCCAGGCATTATGTTATTTAGAATATACTTGAAACAGGATAAGCTGCAGAGCTGCCCTTGCGTGACTTCCAAACTCCACTTATGCCTTAAGAAGTGCGAGAGTTAAGCTGTGTAATATGTTAGCAACAGATTCTCATTTGGCCCTCAGGACAACATCAGCGACCTGATAGCCATTGATCCTCATGTGTAAGTTTGGAGGTCACATAAGCTTGGTCACGCAATTGAAGATTACAGCAATATCTCCAGACAAATACAGGATTATATGGTACATACACTACACATGAAAATACATGTGTTATCAGCGTGCACTGCACAGTATGTTGTTGTTAGATAATACCCCAAGAGATACTTCTGACCTCTATAAGGCAGTGTCTGAACACCCAGAGGGGCCAGACAACTTCTTAATGCAAGCAAAGACTAGTTACTAGTTCACTTATCGCATTGGCTAACATCCCCTTAGGAACAATATGTGTGTTTGCTGTAAATGCAGAACCCTCCGTTACACCCTACACAGAAGCAACTCGCCAACCTTCCAAACCACCATTGCATTCTGCCCTAAACCTGCATTCTCTCTATTAACCAGTATGAGATGACTCCACTAATTGCAATTGTTAGATTACATAGACGTCTATGAGAAAATGACCCTAATGCAATTTATAAAGCAAAAAATAATGAAAGTAATAATAATAGTTATAAAATAATAAAGTAAAATAGACCATAAATCAGAATTGGTCTGTGATTGATATGTCGCTACGGAGGGGATTTGGGCGTTGTCCGTGTGTTCATCTTTGAAATGTAAAATATTGCTGTGTTTTCAGGATTATGAAACACAGGAAATGATGTATATTGAAATATAAAAATTGTAATTACAGTGCCATAAGAGTATAATATATAATAAATCAGAGTTGGCTTGTGATTGACAGGTCGCTGGATTTCTGCTTTGGCATTGTCCGTGTGTTTGTCTTCGAAGATGCTGATGGACAAAATGCCAAACTAGAGGCTTGAAAATAGTACTGTAGTCCACAAATCGATGGGTGACTTCGCGGTGAGTACGTCCACACCCTGTATACAGTCTATGGGATCAACCAATATCATATTGGACACGCTGGACGACAGTAGACAAAGCTATGGATTTTAGAGGGTGTGCATGTTGACTTTCAAATGATGATTAAATGTTTTTTCCCTGGTGTTAAGGTTTTTGTGCATGTAAATGGTCTGCAAAGGCTAAAATCCCAAAGTTTCCTGCCTAAAATTGTGTGTAAGATTGTTTGATGTGATGATTCTGTAATGGCACCTGAAAACAGTGCGTTTCTGCTTGATGTCTGCTGCTGTTGTCAGATCTTTACCCAGGACTGCAGTGCAGCTTCATATCAGTGACGGTGTTTCTCTGCAGCAGAGGTTGGGGATTGAAGGTTTGCTAGTGAAACGAATGGCGTAGGAGGGTTGTGGATGAGGTCAACCTGCGCCCAGGGGCTTCCTCAGGTGAGAAGACGTCAAGGGAATCTGGAGCTGCAGATGGATTTCTTCACTGCAGAGCCATTCGGGCCCTCGGGGGCCACTCTCACTTTGTCTTAATGTCATTCTCTTTCATCCGTCCAGACAGGTGAGATGATTGAGGCTGTCCCAGCCAATTGTCCGAAAAGGATTTGATAGAAGAGCGAGTCAATGAGGAGGAGAAATGTAGTGTAATATATAGGGAAAATATTCCCTGGGATTTGTCGCAGTTGGATCATAGTTAGTTACAGGGCAGAAATGCTGAATGTTGATTTTTTTTTACAGTGACAACCAGAAACCGATGGTTTCTTTAATCAGTAATGTGACACATTGTTTAGGATTTAGTTCTCTTTGGTTTGTCTTGCGTCATTTAACCAAGAAATGTACACCATGTTGGATATATTCCTCCACCGTGTAATTTCACCTGGAACGTTAGTGTTAGTATACTATCAAAGCAAATGAGAAAAGTAAATTAGTCACTGTTGAGTTTCAGTATGTGTATTCTCGAGTTTTGGACAGAGCCAGGCAAGGCTTTTTACTAAGCTAAGCCAACTGCTTTTGGTTTCAGTAAAAGCATGAAAGGGGAATCACACTTCTCATCTAACTTAACAGAAAAGCAAATGTATTTCCCAAAATGTGGAAAAATGAGTTTGAACTGTTTCAGTAAAGGACTTTGTTAAATTGAATAATGTTTCATTATATTGTATTTCATTTAGCTGACGCTTTTATCCAAAGCAACTATAAGTGCATTCAATCATGAAGAAATAAACTTAATAGCAAACACCTGTAGGTACAATTCCTATTTATAAACCCATCCAGATTAGATGCAACTGCATTAGCCTCCCTTAAAGTGCAACTGAAATGAATTTTCATCTATCATTCAAATGAAATTTTGACTTTTTCTTAAACCATCAATCCAACTTGAACTAAATTTTCCGGGCATAACTTGTTAAAACGGCCATTTAAAAGTGTGAATTATGTGGCCTTGGGTGCGAAATTGGCCATGTGACCGTGACGTCATAGGGTTGACTCCCTTATTTGCTGGTATGGCTGGCTGCGAAAACAACATACATTTGATGGACCTATATCTCATCAAGGAACCAAAATTCTGATACAAACATCAGCAGGTCGAAAGAACACACCTCTAACATTATGTGGAAAAACTTTCGTTGAATTTAAGCCACACAAATCGATTTAATATCTATATTGTAGAGGCTCTCTGCACCTCCCGTAGGCTATGGGTAGGAAATGAAAGAAAGTTACCATTTTCGGCACAGGATCGGCGGGCACAAAACAGCCATCGCTTCTACTACACGCTTATTATTATTAAGATGTTATCAATCAAATGACACAATAGTGTATGTTTGCTGTGGTAAACTGGAAAAGATTTGAACATGCCGGTTTCGCAGGTATGGCATTCTGCTGCGCTGTCTTTGACACGTTGAAACCTAACGAAGTGGCACTTTGAAATCCAGCCACTTAAAAAAAAACTTGTGTGATAATAACATGGTTTTAATGTAAGCTTAATAAACAATGGCGTTATCCCCATTATTATGCCGAAATGTATCGATCAACCAGCTACATCTACCTTAGTTCATTTTGTTTATGGCAACGGTTGACAAGGAAGATGCTTTGCTTTGACGCAGGCTCAAGAGTATTTTCTCAGAAGCGAACAGTAAGCGAACACTATTATATGTATATTAAAAAAACAAGTCCAGTAATGTCAGATCTGGAAATTTCCGAAATAAGTGAAAGGAGCGAGACAGATAGTTCTAGTAGGCCTACAGATACAGATGGTGAGTCTGTGGAGTCGGACTATGTTGGTGCCTACCAGGATGAGCCGTTAGCCCTACCGGGCGAAAACGAGCGTCGACAACAAGAGGTCGACGAGGATGGCATTTCAGTCGTGGCGCTGGATGCACGGTTAAAAGGAGAAATCCCCCTAAACGAATGGTGAGAAATGGTGTTGGTTTTCACTTCAAAATCACGACGATGCCTCCGTACAAACTGTATCCACCGTGCTCTTGTCTTTGCCTTCTCCTTGTCAGCCTCAGTTCCAGTATTTTTTTGTTTTGGAAACATGTGCAGAGAGATGCCTTCAGTGAAGCTGCTATTTTTGCAACTAACACCATTTGGCCCTCCAGCAACACAATATTTTCCACCGTGCTTTGATGTCTTAGCCATAGACGCCGCCATTACAGTTAGACTACTAGAACTTCTGTGTCAACCCTATGACGTCACGCATAAAAAAATGAATTCGCACAAAAAGACAAAATGTGGCTCCTTTTGAGCCCGTTTTAACATGACTTCCCGGATAAATTATTATCCAGACAATATCTCATTTTAATCGCAAGGCTTAGAACCTTTAGAATCAGCACCCAAAACTGTGAAATTCCAACAATTAAAATTCGTTTCATAAGTCCTTTAAAGCCAAACCTTTAAAGTTCCATGTACAGAAGAGAGATTATTATATTTTATTATTGTTTTGTTTTATTGGCCAAGGTGTAGTCGAAACAGGTGAGTTTCAGTCAGTGATGGAGGATGTGTAGACTTTCTGTTGTGCTGATGTCAATGTAGAGCACATTCCATCATTTTGGGGCCAGGATAGCAAACAAGCATATTTTTGTTTTTGTTGAATTGCACATGCTGGAGTGTATGGTTAAGCCATGTCCTGGAGGTAGTAAGGGTGGGGAGGAGCGGTGTAGTGTAGGAGACCTTTGGGAGGCCAGTCAGTTCTGCCGCATTCTGGATGAGCTGCAGATTGAGGTTTTAAGTCTATGTGTACATTTGTCCAACAAATAGTCTGTAAAATAGTTAGAGTAAAAGGGGGTCACAAAAACAAATATCATGGATTTTTCTTTAGTCTGAAAAGGTGACTAAAAGCTGAAAAACAACAACACTCTTTTTTTCATAAATATTTACCTGTTTATGCGATACCAAGGTAACCATTTCCTCATAATCTGCTGGAAATCTGGGGAGTCCGTCTGCAAAACAGGATAATCATGAGGATAATCTCAATTATTAATAGGATGCTGCTAATATGATTCACTGACCGATTGTTTGAACACATAACAGAGATAAAGCAAAACAAAGGCAGCCAGGGAATTATCATGTATGTGTTGAACATGACCAATAGGAGCTCAACAGTGCGATGTATTTGGGCGATTTTGGCTGGGGAACTCAGCTCAATTGGTTCATTGTGATGTTGTTTATCTGGGAATTTGACCTTGTTTCATTTAAGGTACTTTTCAAGGATTTTAGGATCAATCAAACGTCTGAATGGTAGGTTTAAATATGACCATATATTTATATATAGATATTCTAAACAAACTACAGAAATATTAGTGAAATCCAGTGTAGGCACTTTTTCCCGCACACTTCAGATGGCAGCACCCGACATCCTGCCAGCCTCATGAATAAATTATTTTACGACCACACTGCCAAGTGTGCTACAATGAGCTAGACTGTATTTTTGCCATTTAAATTCCTGAGCCCATTTTTATGCAAATGGGAAATTTATTGTCACAAACCATGTAACGCTGGCAGTAACACCTTATCTTAATGAATATCGAGTGCGGCTGTATTTCCCTGCTGCAATAGCTCACTAATCAACTTTTAGTTGGAATGTGATTCATAAAGGGACGATTCATGGCCTCTCGACTTACACTCAAACTCCGCAGCCAATACGACTGCGAGTGATGAGGATTGATGAAGTCATCCATCAGATTGATCGCCAGCATTGTACCAAATGAAAATGATTATCGAATTACTGTGGCCGAGTCGTTTAAAGACCCCAGACTCGTAAAACCGTGAAGTTAGAGCTTCTCTGAACCCACTCAATTAAAAAGTACGAGGTAATCGCTTATACATGCTGTTAGTTTGAGTTATGGTGGTTAGCACGCTCGCTCGCCACTGGTGCTCCTAAGATATTGTACAATTACTTAAGAAATGATACATTAAACCTTTAAAAAGTATCAAGGTTGGTCAGGTGACCTTTAGAAAGTGCAATAAAGTTAAATACAAAGTTGGACTATGTTTTTTTCTTTCTAATAAAACGGCCGAGCTGCAAAGCATAATCCTTAAGCCTCCCTCCGCTGTCAGTAGCGTGACATGAATCTTAGTCCATAAGCTAAATATTGATATTAATCAAAACCTGAAAATGAATTAATCCTCTTTTCTTGTTTGTCCATGTTTTTGACCTTTCTCACCAGGATGAGTAAACAGTAGATATGTTGTTTTCTACTGGCCTCCTCCTACAAATATTACAGATATCAAATCTAAGAATTAACAGTCACAGCAAAACAAAATTTAAAGAATGAACTCTGATCCAACCAAAACCATCCGTACCTTTTTTTAAATATATTTTTGTGCCAGAGAGAGTGCTTAATTGGAGATGCAGAGATGATAGGGGGAGATAGAGGAGATGACATTGCCTTTAATGTTTGGCGGGCTTGGGAGTCGAACGCGCATATGGGCAGCCAGCGCCTACCTGGCTGATCCATGCCCATGGATACTAGCTATACTTTGGCCCCTTTACGTTGAACAGATAAACACTCTTTCAACAATATACTGTATTTCAACTGCTGTAGAGTTAAAGGGGCAGTCTGGGGCCAAATGCAATTGAAGGGGTACACAATACATTAAGCACAATTGTTTCAAACTGTCATTAGATTGATTATCCAAAAGAATATCAGTACAAACACATTCAGTGTCAATGTTTGTTTTATCAATTGCTACTCATCAATAACTTTATGTTTCCCATTTTTTGGGGACAAATATGGGGTGAAAAATATCAGAAAAACTATAGCTGGAGTTAGGGAGGCGTTCATGCCTATCATTATGGGGCCCCACTGGTTCAGTTGGTGCTTATCTTGATTTGTTGGCTTAAATTACTCTCCAAATTGAAACGATTAAACTCTTTCTTTAGTTCAACACAAATACAGCAACTAACATTAATATAGAACAAACCGCATAGTCCCCTGGGAAATCTGCTTTTGCCTAATTTGTAAAATCCAAACAGTAATCATCATTTTTTTTAAACAAACCTAAAATATTGAATGTGACCTCCACATACTTACATAGGTATTGTAAATATGCAACACTGACTTATTTATTGTTGTGATCCTATATTTTGAGACTAGAAATGTGCAACCTCGATGAATAAGTGCTGCATATCCGTTGAGTCCGGAGGGTTTTATCTATTATTTCTTCAAAGTAAGTTATCATTAGCATTCTACAACAATAAATCCTCCGGGCTCATTGCAAACAAGGCTAAATGCAGATATTTTTGAGAAAGATTTCTGGTTTGGTGATGAAAAACAAAAACATCCTCTCTCACTAACTAAGCTTTTAAGTCCTGTTCTTTGCTTAACAATCAGAATTATCTCTGTGCTTTGAGGCTTTCCCTCACCTTTTGTCAATAAAGATGCTTTATTTAAAAATAAGTGCTTTGGTGCAAATGATGATTGGCCCACATGTAATACTCTCGATTTCACAGAGCAGAAGGACAACAACAGTGAATCCCAGAGGGCTTTGTCCCCTTTGTTTTTAACAGCTACTCCAATTACCACCATTGGACACTGGGGACAAGGTGACCAACATGTTGTTGTCTGTGTGCACAGGAAATTGTTTGTTTGCTCTCACAAACCACCAGGTTGAGCTAATACTTCACAGCCTTTGGTTAGATTAGAACGTTTGGGAGGTGTCAATCAGTAGCCCCTCCTCCTACCTTTCCATTGTCACTGACCTGTGGACCAATAGAAAAGCAGAGAGGCAGCATTCACCCTCCACCTTTCCCTCCTCATCCTCCCTGTCTCCCTGTCCTCCTCTCCCTTCATTCACTGAGGATCAAGCCTCCATAATCCCAGGATTTGATATCCACCAAAACAGCTTGGGCCCATCAGCAAATTGCAATGGCATATGGTATAGGTTTATGATTCATCTGGCGCATGCATAGCAATGAGAGCCTCATCATCCGTGGGCAAACACCGAGAAAATATTGTAATGTTAAACGATGCCAGCCACGGAGAGAAGAGGCACCGGCCGTGTGGGAGGCCTGTGTTTGTTCGGCCCAGCAAGCGCAGCAGCTGAAGGTTGTAAACAGATTTTCAGATCTGCTGTCCCCCCCAGCGGACCGGGAGAGATTAAGGATGGACTGGACACTACAGGAGATGTAGATGGAGAGGCAGGCAGGCCTGAATACGTCTTTTACAAAAAAACTAATCACCAATGTCGACACTTTTGGCATTGTTTAAAAAAAGCTTTAGACAAAATGGACAAAAATGATAAACCCTCAAAATAATTAAACATGAAGTGAAATGGGGTTATTAAAGCTAACTTAAAGATATGAAGCATTCTTTGCAACGGCCAGCGGGGACACCTTTGATGCAAATTGTAAAGAAGAATATGAAGAGATGACCTCACTTTTGACTTGGTTTAGCACTGAAATACAATTTTTTTCTAATGAGTTAATGGTCTAAATTCCTAGTTTTAGATCCACCTCAAAAAAGAATGATGTTTATTTAATCAACGATGGTCCTGTTTGGAGTTAAATAAACAATAAAGGAGGTTCTGATTTTATGCTGCATTACGATTGACAAGTTGCTATCAACGCGTCAGCATAGTGTTGCTCATTTTGTTGAACTCAAAGATAATGACGCTTCCTGCAAGGAACTTATTTTGCAACCATCCCAATTTAAATCATGGTTAATGTGTTATACAGATGGACCTTTTTAACTAAGTTTGCCTGGAAATTAGCGTTTGCTAAGCTGGGTGTGCCGGGCCTAGCTCCTCTCAAACTCCTCCCTCTCATTCAAATATGGTCACTTTTAAATATAAAAAACAAAACAAGATGGCAATGGTCAAAATGCCTTGTATATCATTTAGCCAAGTGGTATTTAATGAGATCTACTACAACATTCACTGCAAGCTAATTGATAACAGTTACATTTCTTTGTATATAATTCTGTTAAAGGCACGGATCACCCAAGCTACCTCAGCTATCATTAGTATCATAGTGTTTCTGCTGCTTGTTCACCCACTGACATAATCCACAACATTAGCACCATTTCCAAACATCTGCTGGAGAAGTCAGAAGCGATCTGCTGCCTCCTCTGCCCGTGCCTCTTTGGAAATGTGACATGATAACACACAAACACCTCCAGCCAAACTTTCCCTCTGCCTTCATTAAAGCGCGAAGCAAAGTGCTGCTGGCAAGGTTACTCCAACCCGCCCTGCCACGGCTCCACCCCCCCACCGGGACTCAAACAGCCCCATGCGATTGGCTCAGAGGGCTTTCGGTCAGCCGCAGGGCCAGGTCAATATGGGTTCAGAATCGGAGCAGAAGTGACCGCGGCTGCCTGCGCGGGTGTGCTGCTCGGAGAAGGCCTGCCATGAGCTGACAGTCAGTATGTTGGAGGTTTATCATTAGCAGGCTCCAGACGGCCCCACGACCCCCCCCGGCCGGACAGGTGATCTAGCTCGGCCGCCTGACTCAACATATGCCCCCGAAGAGCTTCAACACACATATTGTGCCATCATTATTTCATACCTAGCAGGAGCATCTCTGAGCGCGGCACAGATATGTGCAAAAGCAGGTTGCTGTGAAAAGAGTTATTTGTTTTCGGTGTGTAGCAATAGGTTGGAAAGGGAAAATGGCAACCTTTTGCATGTACTGACCATCTGTCCGCTTAAAAATATGTTCACATAATTTATAAAGCTATTTCTTGAGTTCATTGTTCAAAGACAACCTCAAATTTCTATGTTTTTTTTCTACCGGAAGAAGTAATTGGATCCTGGTTGGATTTGCTGCAAAGTACCTCCATAACCTGCTTCTGACATAACATAGGACTTCCTAGATCATGTTTTAGTTGTTTCAATGACCAATCAATAACGGGGAAGGTGGCTGTTTTTTGTTATGGTGCTGGTTGGTTGAATACTGCATTAGAGCTTTGACATGCTAAGGGACACCAATTCAGCCCAACTCACTGGCAGGGCTGGGGGATACTTTTTTTAAATGTCCCCTATTGGCAGGATTTCTGGTTGGGTCACATCTATTTCCTGATGTGACCCAACCTCATTCATTTTTATACAATCTTAATTATTTTAAATGATAATGGCACATTATTATTTCTCTCATACTGCCTGTGTTGCAGCACCTCTTTTCACCCTCTGTCTGAAACCAGAGATCTGTCTGATCTGATTAGTTAGCTGCCCAGCTCTGTTGTGATTGATCAACTATTCAAACAATGTCTTGGAGTGCTAGCCAATAGAAGCTTAAGTGTTACATAATGATGTCACCATGTCGCAAAAGTAAACAAACGGGTCCAATGGTTTCGCGTTGTGGGGAAGGGGGAATTTAGCCTTTGCAGACCATTTACATGCACCAAAACTTATATACCACACTACAGAAAAGGGAGAACCCCAAAAAGCAACACAATGTAAAAAGGCATACTACAGATAGAATACGTAAGTACTCATCGTCACATTCATTTATATTCAACAGTTTCTTAATATGGGAAGTTACTATATCACCGTATTTATTTGTTATGCATTTTATTTTATTTGTGAGTACAATTACTTAGTTACTGAGGTCTGTTTTCTGAATAGGTTTAAAGATTTTGGAGAGTCGCACTTTATGGTCTCATGGTTCGTTATGATTAGGTTTTATCATACTGTACAAAATTGCCTAAATCTTGCGTGTAATATGATTGTTTTTATATAACACATGCACCAGTGGGTTTCTGCTTCCTCGCTGCTCTGGTGAAATAACCGTACACCATCATTGACATACAGTCTAATCATCTTACAGGAATCCTAAATCTTTATCAGCATATATAGTATATTGGGCTTTAAAATTCACAGGAAGCTCACAGAAAAGAGCATCAAGATAAAGCTCTGAAATCCCGAGTTGTCAAGCTCCCCTAATCCCCCCACCTGCATTTGCCACAGCAGCCCTCCATATCGCCTGAGAAGGGGATTTAGTTGTAATGCTCTCAGAAATACAATGCATAAAATCAAGTGTCAACTCTAACAAGCTGTTCTAGGGGCGGATGGGCTGCCCTCTGGGGTCCGGCGGGGTCCGGAGCTCAGGCTTTGAATGGTTAGCGGTCGTGCAGAGTTGCAGCATTTGATCCCACAGTTACCCAAATTTCAGAGACAACTGTGAAAATCGGGATAACCTGGGAAGCCAGGCGGGCTTTGGAAGGGGGGCAACAGCTGCTTAAGTCCGTTCGCTGCCTGCCAGAGAAACTTTATCAGGGGAAGTGGAGGTTGAAATTTTATGGCAGCTAAGCCCCCTCCATCAAATTGCGAAAACAGAACCTTGTGGCTCAGCTCAGGATGGATTTAGGGGTTTGCGCAGTGTTTTCTTGGCTGGTGATCGTTAATATAAAAATAGAAGTATGCAAAGACCTTCGGATGCTACGGTCCTCATGTGCCTTTTTTTTAAAATTCCTGGACCAGATACAATAGTGAAGTTATTCCTTGTATATTTTCTCCCCCCAAAAAGTTTGAACCCACAAATTGCCACAGTCATTAGACGGGATGGGGGTTTAATCAAGAACAGTAATAAGAATCTTCAAAATTAATTTATATTCTAGCATTTGCTCATTGTGTATCTCTCGTGTCAGTTTTGTTAGTTACATTTCCTGCTGAAACAGAAAATACTTGCGTTGTCTAAGCCTCTTTAAACAAAAAAGACATATCTGGGTACTTCAGCTGCTTTATTCTCATTTCAGATGTGTTCTTTTTATCTCCAAACTATTTTGTTTGTTTGAGTATGACAGTGTGTTGCTATGCACTGAGCCCGTTTACGTTGCACAAGATGTATAAGCTTGAATGGCAGCATGGTGTCTATGCAAGCTCCAGTTTCACAAAATAATAAAGTGACTTTTGGTGTATACTGGAAGCAAATACATATGTTCTTTATTCATTGAAAATGTCAAGATTTTAAAGATTGAGTAACAAAAGATTTTTTTAAGGACTGAATGAGTTGTTTACTCTTTTTGTTTCTACTTAAATGCAGTAATCTGGGAATTGATCACAACATGTGCCTTTTCTTGATAATGCAAAACTGTCTCTGTAGGAGTCAACAATGGTAGTAAATAGGGATAACACAATAACAGCAATTCAATTAAACCCTTAATACCCAATTTGATGCCATGGTGAATAAATCAAATAAAAAATAAGCTTCTTTTATTAAAAAATTTGAAAATATAATGATGATGTCAAAATTATCTTTGGCCCATGATTACTCGAATATATCATAATCTTATTTAAAAGCAAAGTCAGTTATTGATAGCTCAGTTATTTAGCCGAGCAAGACTGCGGCTACACTGAAAAACTTAAACGTTGACTTAATTAAATGTATTAAGTCAACGTGATCCACAATACTGTAGAAGGTTAGTTGAAAGCAATAATACTAAGTTGAACCAATTTGATGCATTTAAACACAATATTATTGCTTTCAACTAACCTAATACATGTATGGGTTATCTGTTTACATAATACATTTATTTGAGTAAATGTTTAACAGTTAGCGTTCAGTGGTCTTTGATTTGTGGTTTACCAATGTAGAATAATCAGTGTATATATATAGATGAGGTACTTGCTGTCTATAGAGAAATAGTACTGTAACGCTGTGTGAATTTCCGCTCGTGCGACAAGCTTAAAATAAAAGATTTACATTAACAAAGACACTCATGTACCTTTAAGTATTCAGTGTGTAGAAAAAAGAAACATGGGGAGTGTCACAGCCAAAATCATAAAACTGTGCTCTTACCATTCATAAACTACTGCATCAACTAACAATGGTGGCAGAATGAAACAGGCAGAAATAAAACTGCAGAGGGAATACAATCAAGGACGGTAAATGTGCTCAAACACCTAGACAGTGGTCATGCACCAGACTTCAGTTTAAAAACATCATCTTCTGCACAATGAATAATGAAGTCAGATTAGCTCAAGTGTTTCCTGCAGCCAGCTGTGTTGAAAGCCACACCGCCTGCATCTGCTGCAGCTGATGATCATCATAAGCACAACAGTAAACAGAGCAGATCAGCAGATATTTTAATCAAGATGTTAAATGACAACATGCTCCCTGATCTCCCCCATAGCTGGTTATTGTGGTGATTGTTTGACTGTGTCGATCAGAATGACACATAGAGGATGTGTTTAGTCCAATGTACACAGAATCAGCATTTCACTTTGAAAAAAAAACAGTGTGACTCAAAGTTGTTGGTTTTTCCCACAGCTGTTTTTCAGTCAACTATTTGTAATCAAGTCTTGAGTAAACTAAGAGACAGGAAACAAAGAGCTGATGACACTGGTTCTCATCAGTACAGCTGAAACTCACACTACAATTCATAATGTTTTTCACCATCTTCCAATAGAATGGTGCAGGAAGTAGTCTTGAAACCCGGAAATTAGTTAGCAATTTAGCTCTTTCGCTTCCCTCGTCTCGAAGTCAACTGTTTTTTTCAACATGTTTTTGGTTAGATTAAATGAGATTTGTGGTAACGCAAGCTTAAGATATTTTACACTTTGTTCGATAAAAACGTGTTAGGAAATACCCCACGTGTAATTGTCCGAAGCTTATATGTGCCATAAAAAACAGGGGTTGGAAAGAAGTGGCTAATGGTTAATAAATGAGACGTTAGCGGCCCTTAGCTTAGCGGTGGTGATGCACAGCAGTGTGTCCATGATGTAGTTGGTTTATCGGCTAACGTTAGCTTTCTGGCAATTGTATTTTCTCTTCACAAAAACGTGGAAGGGATTATCCTGCTAAACAAAATATATAATTATTATAAATGTGTATTTGCCACAGATGTTATTTCTGCAATATTGAATAATGCAGTGCTTAAAACCTGTTGCTTTGTTGAGAGAGCCTGCACTGCTAACTTCCGTTTGGCCTACCAACCACTCACTATGTGTGTAGTTATGTTATTCATTGATTGTCTAATGGATTAAATGTCATAAAATGAAGACGTTCCCATTGTAACTTTTTAAATGAGTTGTCTCCCAACATCTTATTTGTCTGAGCAGTTTTCTCAGTTTCCTTGTGTTCTTCTGATGGGGGCTAATAAAGTTTATCTTCCCTTCAAAGCCACAGAGGTTTCAGTTCATAAGGGTATGGGCACATGAGAGAAAAGAATACACATCCTGATACTGGAAGCAACAAATCTTTGCAGCAATCCCGTTTGTTTCTTGTTCACTTATGGTTTAATCAGATAACTCATTCAATAATATTTTTCTAATCTATTTTCCAAGTTTCACTTCATCAACTGATATGAAATGTTTAGTTCTGGTGGATGTGAAACTTGAAGTTATTACTATATTTTTCTTTAGCTGGAACGGGGGAGAAGCCACTATCACTTAGTTACTGTAAATAAAAAGGTACATTACTAGTGTATCTCCATATCATGCTACTTTCACTACATTTGTCTTACAGCTACAGCTAGTCTTCCAAAAGTATATAGCTATGATACATTGTAATAAATGATCTACTTATTACATATATTAAATATTTATTTAGCTCCAACTCTAAAAGCAAAAGCCTTAAATGCTATTTAAAACTGTATGCATCAATTACAGTATATAAAAACAGTCAATACCAATACAGGAACATTTTGTATAACGACTACTTTTGGAGTTAAATACTCCTGCTTTTATAACTACATAACATTTGAAAACAAGAATTTGGAAAGGAAGGTGTCGTAATTTCTTCTTCCAATGGTAGCTGGTTTTAACCACTTGTAACTATAATATTTATGATTACGTAAAGGTGTATTATAAACCTCATCTAACTTTGAATACATTTTTATTCCCCGGGATAATCGTTTTATATTCAGCAGCACTTTAAGGTCACCTGGGTTTTTAAAGTACACTTATATTTCTCCTAAATGTACAGAGACATGGACATTTGTTTTTTTATGTTTAGTAATGGAGAATAAATCATTTGAGTAACTAGCTGTAGATCAATGTCATGCTTTGTGTGGGTCTATAGAAATGCCCAACACGGCTAAGGCTGTTTTTTTATTCACACTTTTATTAGTTGTTTTATTTGTATCTTGTACCTGATATACACCAGTGGAAAGAAAAGGGAAGATAACGAGGGGACAGCCTTCCAAAAAGGGCCATGATTAAGAACCTAACCCCTCCCTTTATTTTAAATCTGAAAAAAATTAAAATAAGATCAAATGAATGTTTTCATCTTTAAGTTATTTAAAATGTGAACAAGGAGACATTCTCACACACACACACACACACACACACACACACACACACACACACACACACACACACACACACACACACACACACACACACACACACACACACACACACACACACACACACACACACACACACACACACACACACACACACACACACACACACACACACACACACACACACACACACACACACACACACACACACACCTCAGTTGGCATCTTGTCACAGCATGCAAACATGGACGAAGCAGAAGGTGTACGAGTGCATATTTTTACTAAATGCAAGACCTCTTTTTTGGGGCGTTGAACACCTTGGAGGGATTCTGAGCATGTGTGTGTGTGTGTGTGTGTTGCCTCCGGTGACTGACTTCACAGGGAGAGAGGCTGCATACTGTCCACTCCTCTGTCCACACACACTCTGTATAATCACGTTCCCTGTCGGGCCCTATAAATCTGTAAGGGCCAATTAAAGATTGCCTTTAGCAGGTCCACCCCTACCAGCAAACACATGATTGAGAAAAGAGACACACACACAAAAAACAAGAACGGGGTTCGCTTTCATGAATATATATTTGACAAAACATAATGGAGTGTAAAACAAGTAGAAAATAACAGTGTACAAACTCATTCCAAAAAGCTTTGCAAAAAACACACACATTTTTGGTATTTTGGTTCCAACTCACACACATAAGTGCAGCTTGTGTGACTGAAACCTGGACTTAAAAGGTGCTATGTGAATATAAAAAGGCAGTCTAACAGAGAAAAACTAGACAGTTTAAAAAATAATATTAGGATAAATTAACTTATTTGCAACTAAAATAATGTAGCAGAAGTAGTGCATGCAAATGAAATTCAGTCCAAAATGTAAAAAAATGTTTGATGAAAATGAGCCAACAATACATCAACAATTCTGTACTTTTTTTATAGTTCAATTTGATAAGTTCAAAAATCTATTGTTTTGAATTTAATTATCAATTTTTTAAAACCTTTGTGCAGATATACAATAATACTTTTTTTTCTCTTTATCAAATTCACCAACTTAAAAAAGGCACAAAGAAAGTCAACATATACTTATTAGAATCTCCAACAATAGGTGTTGAAATTAATACACTGTACGGCATGTGATGATGAGTGGAGGGGACACGGGGGGGGCGTGTGACGTGTTATTAGCGGGCCGGCTCGTGTTGTGACTGCTATGTAAATACCTCATTAGTTCGGGTTAATAACATTCCTGTGCTCTTGGTTGTAACATAAAAAAAGATCCGAGTGCTAAAATTTCCTCATCCGGTGAGTGTCCAGCAAGAGGCTGATGAGCCTATTAAATGTCAGCGCGCAAAATTATGCAAGAGGTTAAAAGCGTTTAAGTCGGACATAAATACCAGCACACCCCGAGGAATTTGATTCGGAATTATTTATGTCCCTGCGATCGGGACGGAGAGGAAACAAAGGAATAATTAGAGTGGCGTGGAGCGCGCCCTCGTGCCCGCCGAGTGTGAGACCCATTCCCCCTCAAACTTGATGGTTGTTGAACTTATTTTTAGTGTCATTTGATAAGCTTCCCTGCTTGCACAGAGACATCCCACTGACCCAGCCACTGGTCATTGTCTATACCGCTTCCCGTCAAAGCCGGCGCGCTTTGTCAGGTTTCGACTCGAATATCCATTTTTCATCTGAGGTACCGTATCCGAAGTGACTGGATCATTCGAGCCTTTTTCTTCAGCTGCTGCCCCCTTTCCTCCCCCACAGTGTTTCCGCTCACACTAACATCATTTGGGATTGGCGTCATGACAGCACGCTTGAGAAATCCACAATATATATAAGTATATATTCCCTGCTTTTTGGGGTGAGGGGTGGCGGGGGGGTGGAGGGGGGACATAATTTCTGGAAATGAACAATACTTATCCGTCCGTCGCATCCGCTACTTTGGGTTTGCGTTTTGGACGTGGCACACCGTCATCGTGGTGCAGTGTCCTCTTTTTTCCTGAGAAGAACGCAGTTGTAGGTCATTCAATGTCAAAAGGCATAAAAAAGAGACAGCCAGGTCTTCACAGGCTACTGCTTGCTGTTGCCTTTAATTATTTTAATTAAACTTTGATATTCTGGTGCCGAGGGAACTAGTGGGTTGTGACGCGGCCGTGAAGCCCCTCGGAGGATTGAGGCGGTGGGCAGAGGAGGGTCCGGGCCGCTGTATCTATATCTCTGAAGTCTTAACTGATAGGCCGGTTTATGGGCAGTGATGTGCTACGCCTTGCTGAGCAGAGAGCAGACTGCGCTGAAAACAGGGGCAAAAAACACCAAGCGCCATGTCAAGGTCTTCAAGGCATCAATCCCTCAAACCTAGCTGGAGATGGCTCTGGTCAGGAGGCTGTCCTGCGGTCGAATAACGCTCTATTAATTTTCTTGTCCCGAGTGCATAATGAAAGGAAGGTGTCTTAAAAAAAAAAAAAAGAGGAACTACAGGGCAAAGTCTTGGTGCCTTCCAATACCTTGGGGCATCCTGTCTACAATTTGTCATGCGTGTGCACTTCTCAGTGTTAAAATGACAAGATAAGCCAGTCAAAGGGCAGCCGGCGGGCAGCAGCACGCTGAAGTTGGACAAGATTTGTGATGAGACATTGCCAAAAGGAACGGACTTCTGCACTTGTGAGGCCCACTGGGATTATTCCGACGTCCACGCCAAAGGCAAACAGCCCCTTTCTCTCCGTTTTTTTTCCTTTCTTTAGATAGCTTCCGTCTGTGTCCATGAAATTAGGTTTTTCACAGAAGGCACAATATGGTCAGAATATGTTAAGCCTTCGGTGTGCACGAAAAGCTAACCGAGTTTGAACGCTGGGGCGCCCCTTCTGCTTTTCAAAAAAAACATTTGGTCATAGAAAAAAAGACAGTTCATAACTTAATGAATAAAAGTTAATATTAACATTTCACCCCGTGTTTTTAAGAGCAGAACACCAGAAGAGAAACTTTGTGAGCAGAGTAGAGCCATGTGAGCGGATAGTGGTTTTAGCTGCAGGATTAGAAATCTTCAAATGAACCTGAAATTCTTCTCTTGTCCACAGCGATCAGCGGGTTCCACACAGCAGTCCTTCTCTTCTACTGATGCTGAACACGGTTGAAATTAATACACCGACCCTAAAAAAACACAAAGGGAGAGAGAATTACAACTTTAATATTGCAATGTTATATAATCAATACAGTTTTTTTTTTCAAATGTGCTCATATTTCTAAATATTTTCTTATATGAATTTCAGTGTAGTCATTATTTGATAACAACATTCCTAGAACAGAAAAATCTAAACTAAATGAAGTAAATAAAGACAAATGTATAGCTAAAGTAAATAATATTTATGTGTGTGTATTTCACAAGTGTCCCAATAAATCTCAAGAAAACAACAAGTACAATAAACCCGAAAAGGAAATATATGCAGTAATGTTAAATATACACAAAAAGAAAAATACCAAACAGCTGTTTCCATTATCTATTAATCTGAAGATTATTTTCTTGATTAAACGAAAGGTCTAAAACATGTCAGAAAATATTGTTAAATGTCGAGGTGATATCTTTAGATATTCACATTGATATGAAATTAAATGGAAAACAGTTATGGCTAGATTCAGGAAATGTTCTGCTCATTTTGTAGAACAAAATATCTTTGATATAATGATTAGGAGAACTGTTATTATTTTGATATGTATTTCTCACAGCTATAAACAGCACAATAATAAAGACATTGTCCATGATTAACAAACATAAAAACTGAAAAATAAAACTGGATTACGCAGATTAATCCATGACGGTATAGTTTCAGGACAAATACATTAAAACAGTATTCCTAACAGCAGGAATTATATATTTAAAAAAATCAATACATTTTTTTAATGCCCTTCTGAAAACACTAACAAAAAAAACATTTCACCTCTGTCATTGTGTGCATGCTCTCACCCAATGTGTGTCTGTGTGTGTGTGTGTGTGTGTGTGTGTGTGTGTGTGTGTGTGTGTGTGTGTGTGTGTGTGTGTGTATGGTGTGTGTGTGTATCTGTCTGGGCCTCTTGGTGCAGCCTGCTCACCAACAGTAGGCCGACTGGCACCAAGAGGGAGCTCTCACACAGCGAATCTTCAGCAGCCAGCAGGCCTCCAGCCTCACACACTCACACTTACACACACACACACCCTGCCTCTCTGCACCCCCTCATATCAGAGTCTACATGTGCTTACTGTAACCTGGACACTGCATCAGAAAAGGGAAGCTACTATTCATCCCTTAATCCTTGATGGGAAGAAGGTCTCTTCTGACTAGTCCTGGATATTGAGAGGCAGTGAGCAGCATCATGAAACCAAGATCAGCCGCATCATGATTTACATTTTCCAGTCATATCTGTTCATAACGATGACCAGAGAAGGGATGGTGAATGGCTCAACGCCGTCAAAAAATCAACAGCAACATGTTTTCTCACAAACTAAGGACCTTATAGACCAACTGTAAAACCACATTTCTGACGCAGTGTTTACAAATAGTCGGGGTGATCATTGATGTTTCTATATTTGTTGTAATTGAAGACCAGAGTCCCCACACTTTGATGCACCCTTGAGTACCGTCATGTTTTTGCTTAATAATTGCTTATGTCGTTCTCTTCAAGTCTACAGTTTTAAAATTATATAACATGTATGTTACACACCTTTCTTCATTATCGTCTATAAAACAATTTTTTTAATGATTTATATTACCAGGTTTTTTATAGAAAAATATAGTATAAGGGCACGAACGTCACTTCCGGCAAAAATTGAGGCACCGTGTAACCCATGTCTTAAAGCTGCTGAGTCCTGTATTGCACCTCAAACAACAGATAAATCCAGAGTTCCAGTTCTTTACTTCTTCTGCAGAAAAAAGGAGAATAAAAGAAACTATCTAATTCAGAAATCAGTTTCACTGTAAGACATCCATCCCCTATTTATTCTACCTAAAAACAAAGCTGTCTCTGCCGTCTGACGCTCTATTTCACACAATTTTCATATTTTTGGAGTAATTCTAACGGTTTAGACAAGCATAAATATTGTTTTCTTGCCTTATCACTGAACAATTTTACGGGGGAAAATTTGAATTTTGGAATGAGGGCCCATGCCGAAAGTAAGAGACCGCAGTGCCCCTGTTACCCGGTTTGGAGAAAACCCTGTACAACAGTTTTTTACAAAGTGTAATGGTCTTTGAAAATAAACACTACACAAACACTGAAAGAGTAATAGCATCACATGCATTTTATATCCACTACCGGTGCTACTAAATGACAACTTGCTGGCATGGACTTCATCGAGAAGTACATTACTTTAGATCTGTTTTAAAAACCAAAACAGATCTATATGTTTGGAATCCATTGCTCTACCCTTCTTTTGATATTTTTTGACTTCATTTTAATTTCCTGTATGGGAACTGAATGGGTGTTTACTTATAAGCCAATCAACTGGCACGTGTAATTGACTATTGATTCATCATTAGAAGAGTGTCATGACTGACATTGAAACAAATTTCAGAAAAAACTTGATTGAGAACCAATGTCAGTTCTCACGGGGACAACTGTTTGATTAGCATCCGGATTGTCTTTTGGTGCGAGACACAGACCTGCTTAAAACAAAATAAAAGCTCTTTTCGCTTTGAACTCAAGACCCTCTGGCTTGAGTTGATGGCCATATATCTGCTCAGAATGGCCATGTAGTGGCATACCTCAATCTATACCAGGTGTTCTGTGAGTAAGCATGAATAAACTTTGTACAGAGAGAGTGTCTCTTCGGCACAGTGAGCCAGGAGGACAACAGAAAATGCATTCTGGTGTCCTCAATAGGACAATCCAAAGGTTTATTCAGACTAAAATAAATCAGCATTCCAAGTAAAACACTGTGTGTGTGTTTGCTCTACGCAGACCGTCCTCTCACTTTCTTCTGTCCAAATCTCTGACAAAAAAAAGATCAAGCTGCAGCATCGTTTCATTAAAGCAGCAAACCTTAAATAGAGTCAAAATATTCCAATGTTGGTTTAAAAATAGAGAGAAAGAATGGAGAAATATATGTGGTAACCAACTAATGTGTATGTGTAAATGTTTTCAGATTTTTCTAACAGAACTCTGTAACCTGTGTGCTCTTTACCTATTATGTACACAGCGATTAGTTATTTTTGTCCTGGCAGAAGACCCCTTCGCTGATAATACTACTCTGGTGGTAAAAATATGGACTTTAATGCTGTGATTACGATAATGGGAAAAAAAGCCCCTGAGTCTACTTTAGACTTGGTTTACTAAGACATATAAAGGGAATTTAATATTGAGTCATTGGTCATTTACAAAAACAATATTCTCATAGTCAAAACTCTTGAATAACGACCCATAAATAAATTGGCCCTTAGTAAGGTTTACTTTTCTGCTTTTCTGATGGGGACAAAAGTTATTTGTCAAAGAAATTCTGTGATGATTAGTAAATTAAAAATGTCTTGAATTCCAGTCAACGATACACTTGTGTTGAGAAAAAAAAAAAAAAAAAAAAAGAATTAAATTGGTTTCTGAGGCGTGAGCAGAACGTTTTAAATAAGCACATAATTTGTGTTTTAATATTTGAGCTGCACATCTCCTATCTTCTCTGTTTGAGAAAGCAAAAGCACATCCCTGCACACACACGTGGATGCCTTCCACTGAAGCATTATGGACACAGAGAGCAGGACGTTGGCTCCTGAGCTGTAGAGCGTCTGCAGGAGTCTGGTGTGGGGGCTCCTACAGTATCTGCACTACAGTCTGGCTCGGGAGCAGGAGTGTGCGTGGACCGACTGTGACGAGGGCTTTAGACAAGCTGGAGAATCTTCCATTTCTCATTATTTGGCAGGCCTGGCGGGTGTTTGATGGAGGGGTGGGGGCTTCACTCCGTCTCTGCATGGTAAGCCCCTCGACGTGTACCCTCTGCAGCTAATCTCGCACAGTCAACAAATAAGGCACATCAGATGCTGTTTTGGCCACGGCCATCAGAGCGGCTAAGTTCAGTGGATTTTACGGGTTTTACGGGACGCATGGGGGCTCGGTGAGGGGAGAGGTGCTCTGCGCGGCAGCAGAATGGCAGGCAAAGCAGGGGGATCTGGTGCGAGGGTGAAGCAGGTGCAGCACAATACGGTCAAACCCGTTCCAGCTCCCCAGTTCCCCGGATGAGTGGGGCCCGACTTGGCAGCAAGCGCCGCCTTGTAACTGGGCCATGTTGGAGGGATGGGGGCCCACCTGTGCCACCCGGAGCAGCAGAACAATGGTCTGAATATGTCAGCACGGGATGTCAGTGAAATCTCGTCAGACGGACACGAGCGTGACTGCAGATAGACGGGTGGATGAGTCAGGGGGAGAGATGGAGAGGTGAAGAGACAAGAGAATGTGGGGGTGGGGGGGTCAGGGAGAGGCGCCACTTCCAAATGAAGACTGTGATTAATAAGGTTCATTACTGACACTCCTCCGGCTTTCTATTCAAACAAATGGATGTGTAAATATTGAACCTTTTGATCGGTATGAATCCGTTGTTGACATAAATAATTCAAAATGAGATCAAACGCATGAAACTCAATGCTTAAACTATCAATCAATCTTTTACAATTATTGCATAAAATCTAGTAAATAATGATAAAAAGGGTGAAAATTGCACTGAAAAAGCTGGAAATACAGTATAAATGTTAAGGCTGGTTGTTTTATGAACCTACATATTATATTGATTAGAATGAGTCAATTTTTTGTTTTTGAACTCAAGGCAACAATAGGCAACAATGCTGCCAGCCGTCACCGGATTCCTGCACTTCTTATTCCCTTGTTTTGATTAACTGTTTGTAACTTAAAGCTGAGCTCTAGAAGGGAAGTGGAGAGAATGTGACTTTAAGTACTCTTTGATTTTCCTTTATATTCATACATTATTTTATACTATTCGTCTCGTTAAACACATTACAGGTCATTTGTTTTTTATGTTTTCCATTGAAATCTCCATTAGATGACAACGTCTTTCTTAGAAAAGGATGTTTGAGTTGTGTAGGTCCAGTTTCAGATTTCCTGAGGTTGAGCTGCGAAAAGGTCACGTGAGGCAACGAAGGCTGGAAGCTTTTCAAAAGACGTCATAATACTGCAGGACATGCTGGCTAGCTTTATGGTTTTCATAAATACTCTGTACACTGCAATAATGCACACTCCTTACACTCGTCAAGTCATCATTGCCTGTGTTCGAGTCCGACTCACGAGTCCGCGTCATCCTGTATAAATGGAGTGGATATATTTGTTTAAATTTAACTGTTGGTTTCGTTCTTATCAGTCAATATTTGTTATTGTCCGTCTATTTTATGCTCATTTGTGTATTTAACTGCTGGGAAGCAATTTGGGCTACAAATCTTGTATGAAAAGTAATACAGAAACAAATGATTGTTGTTGAGAACGTCATTGAAATTATGTTAATATTAGAACGGCCACTTTCAATGTTGAAACTGTGAACTTTTACTCATGAAATTCCACGTTGTCCCAATCTTTTCGTCAAGGATGTGAAAGTTATACTTGTCGCCTTTAAAAAAGGGTCCTATTATACTTTTGGGGGTTTTCATTTCCTGGATTATTCCACACTCTACCCACCTGCCTGAAACACCTTGGTTGTACCAATTTGTTTACTTTTTTATCATAGTGACATCACTTTGTAACACATAATATGTTTCTTTTGGCAAGTGCTCCACACATTGTACGTGATAGGCAAAAGGGTGAGACATCTCTAAGCTGTTGCCCAATCACAAGAGAGCCGGCCAGCTAACAAATCAGAGCAGACTGGTTTCTGGTTTCAGACAGAGGGTGAAAAGAGGTGCTGCAGCACAGGCAGTATGAGAAAAAGAAAGACTTTTGAATGTTTAAGAATGTAAAAATGTCACAGTAGAGACACAAAACACAAATACGAACCCTGAAAATTAACTTGACAGGACTTTATAGACTTATCCATGTCTTCCTTTACTATTTATAATATTCTCTAGAAATCTTCAATAATCTGTTAGTTCAGCATAACTAAAAATGAAAAATGAAGTTGCCATGTGTTCTTCTCAAAACCAGTCTGAAATGATTCCCCACACATTTTTTTTGGGTGACAAATAAATGGAAATAAACACAGCTGATTGTGCGTAGACCCCTTCCAAATGTTTGTATTGGCTTGTCGTATTAATTGATTGTATAGTTTTGTCACATCTACAATTTTAAAGAACAAGACAAGACGCCCAAAAGAAGGCATCCATTTAGGTTACAGAACGAATCTCCCATCTGGACTGTAGTGTGAAAACACTTGCAAGCACGAGAGTTGTAATCCAGTTGCAAGATGCTTATTTTGCAGTGATAAGCTACAGGCTTTGAAAGATTTTATTACCAGAGCGGAGACTTTTTTCCACATTACAGCTTTGCAGCCTATACAGTATCTTAGTTAATCTAGGGCTTACTTAATCCAACAGCAACACTCATCACATTAGTCCAACACTTGTCTGTTGTTCTGACAAAATGTTAATGAGCTGAACAGCAAATCCGTTCTGCATCATATAGCTGTTGTATGTTTCACTGCAGGGACTACTTACAGTACGTACTGCTGCTGCACTTCCACTAGAAAAGGGTTTGAGGGAAGCTTTGGTTTCAGAAATCACAAGGAATGTTCAGGTCATAAAACACAAAGAGAATCATTGCTCCATGTGTAAGGTCAAATAACGCACATTACTTGACGCCTGACACTTGACAGACACCCAAACCTCAGGTCAAACTTTTACTGTGCCAGGAAATAATTTAAATGGTCAATTCTAAATCTGATTTAATTTTTAAACTGTTTCCTGCTGGTGCATCCAACCAAAGTACAAGAAACCAAAACATTGTGAACTGTTCCTAAATCAATGTAACAGTCGTCCTCTGTGAAGGAGCAGACTTTTACAAGTAAAAAAAAAAGTTAAAATTAACACCACACAGTGTCATCATCCCTCTTCAAGTCCCTGCCTGTGGAGCCTCAGCCACCAGACATGTGTTCTGTTTTACTCCGTGTCCTCTGCCACATATTGAACAAATTAAAAGTTCAAGTTGGAGGGAGAAGCACAGCTGCACGGGGACAGAGGAGAGAGCCAGGGTGTGAGCAATCCTCCCTTCCATGAGGCTGCTGGCCCTCTTCTCACAGCCCCTTACACACACACACTGCCCACACAGCGCTGCCATCTGGCCTGCTGGGAAATCAGAGCCACCTGAGACTCGGCCAAATACATGATGATCGCTGACAACTCGGGCAGTTGCACATAAGGTACATGGGAGGACAAGATTTAAAAGGAAGAAAAAACACGACTTTTACTGTTAAGTTTAGCACACATGTTGGGAGATGCTGGATAATAAGTAATGCCCTTAAGAAAAACCTTATTCTGCTTTTAAAAAAAAGGGACGGCACATGCATCTATGCTATATGAGGCTGGCTTGGTCCGGGGTAGACTGTATAAGTGTAGTGACTTGATTCATTACTTCAGTAAACATTACCGTTCCCATTGTTGGTCTCAATTTCTAGTGTTAAGTCCTTCATTCAGCAGGATTACGGCTTTATTAGTACGATAGAACATAAAGCGGTGTATTCTTAAGGTCACAGCCACAGCATTGTTTTGCGTTTCATGAAAAGAAACTAAGGTTAAAAATAATTACTTTATATCCCTGTTAACATGAATAATGGCTAGACTTTGCTTACTAAGCTGACGAAGGGGGTAACGTTTCCCTTCAGTTCCACAATCTTGGCTAAATATTGCTAGTTGTTTTCCAAAAAACAAGTAGCAATAGCAAATATGCCAAACTCAAGGCCACAAAATGATAAACTAATGGATGACATCATGGTGGTTGCGTCTAATCTTATAAACAGTCTATGGTTGTTTCTGCAATAGCAAAAACATACCATCAAACCGTATGATAAAGAAATACAACCTCTGATACCATATTTACTCATCTCAGACCATTCAAACAGTTATGCTGCCTCCAATAGAAAGCCTGAGTGTGAATGAAGTGGTGGAAAATGGGAAATCCGTCTCTGATGGCTACTTCAGTGACCCAGGGAGCAGAGAGGGAGTGAGTGACAGCTTGCAGTAAAAAGTTATGCTAGCAGGCAGCAGCATATGGTCGGCAGACTGTCAGAGCATTGCTGTCTCCCACTTGGTGCAGACGGGAGAATATTTTACTGAGTGGAAAAAAGAGAAACTTTTGGTGAAGAAAAAGGTGAGCTTCTTTGGTCATAGCCATCAAGCTAGCGTTAGCATTTGTTTGGTTTGGTCTTTTGTGGAGGTTTGCACTGCCATTTGAAAACAAGGTTTATCAAATCTTCTGGGTGCAGATCATTTGTAGTAATTCCTCTTCATGTGACTTTCCTATCATTATGATCTCTATCATAGCTCAATTGGAGCATCAGATTGCGTTTCATTTTAAAGTGTCTGTTTTTCTTGTACGACTGTTTGTTAAATGTAACTTTTGGAAAGCTTCTTTGTGTGTCTTCAAAAATCGTGCTACAACACGTCTGTAAGCTGTGGAACAGCATATGTTGAAATTATAAAATTCAATGCTAAAAAAGTATAATCTGTCAAGTCTGTATCCCAGATATTGTGCACCAAAATGAATGTGCCAGAGTAAAGGATGAATCTGTAAAAAGCTTAGCCACATGGCCAAGTCACAATGGCAGCATACAATTGGAGATATTCAGTTGGAAAATAGGACATTGGAAAGACGAGGCTGCTCACTTGATTACAACACGGAACACTTCTGATGCATGATGACCTGGTGTTTTTCAGTTTGATTTTGTTTATTGTTGCAGCATCTGTTAACATGTACCTGCTCAACCATGCACCCAGCCATTGTGCCCAATATTGCCAGCTGAATGGCTAAAATGACACAGCTCTCGACTCTGTATCAGCTGTCAGATGCTGCAGGGATAAGTGGTTTCTCCTGAAGCTTAAACATGTACGCCGTGATACTGTAGGTGCAGCTGTTTCCTGCAGGGGCCTCCTGCTTCCTTCCACCAACCCCGCCTCACCCTCTCGTTTTTTTTCTCAGAGTAAGTGCACATCATTGGCAGCTAAAAGCTCTGGGCACCGTCCCTCTGGTTGTTCCAGAGAAATGCCAATCGTTTTGGCGTCGACGGGGCCCTCACAGACGGCGCAGGAAGGCACAGATGGCACTAATGGACGAGCAGAATCCAACCGAGGGACCGGGACAGAGCCACACTGGAGCGCCGTCCAAATAACTGTAGTGTGAATGTACTGTATGGCCAACGCGCCGCTCTGCTCTAGCGGGGACGATGCCACGGCAATGCGGCATAAAGAATTTAAAATGATGAAATAATCATAAGAGAGAAAGATCGTGGGAGGATCGGCGTGGAGCGCTGCCAGGAAGATCAGACAGAGGAAGGATTGTTCTCAGGATGATATGTGCCGAAATGAGTTAGACAGACGTCGTCTAAGTCAACCCACTCTAGCCAGACAACTAGGTTTACAGCTAAAGGACTGACTGAAGCACTGTCTATTAAAGAAGAGACAGTTTATAGACTGCACCTCCTGCTGATACAATGGCACTTTTGTTCTCACCTATGTTGAGACTTACAGAAAAACTTTTGTTTCCCCAAGTCTTTCTCATTCGATGCCCAAATGCCACAGATGTTAACATTTGTTGTGCAAAGCATTCACAAAAAAATCCCTGTCAACCACTTGCTTCTTAAGCTAGTAGTGCTAAGCAGATGCTTGTAGGAAGAACTAGTCACAGCTTTTAATGGTGCTAACAGGCCACTGAAACCCAGTTTGGAGCACTGTGTTCTTTGGATAAAAGTTGAAATACTTCTAAAAGGTCACGATAGCTTAAGTTTGGACCATTTTCAGCCTTCTGCGTAGTTTCTAAAAATGCAAGCGGCTTTCAGAGGTGAGAGGAAAAGCAGATAGGTGGGCAGATTGGAAAAAATTGTGGCGTTACATTATTTTGCAAGCTATTGAAATATAGATAAAAGTTTCTCAGGTGGTAGTTGGCAATGGAAAATACCATAAAAAGCATTGAAACGTTAAATGATGACACAAGTAAGACACTAACTTGTAGAACACTTTGTCTGAAAACATGCAAACTGCAGTAGCACCCAAATTCCACCCCCCCCCCCCCCAAAAAAAAAAAGGAAAGCAAAAGAAGCCAGTTATACAGTGGACACACAGCTGCTCAGTGTCCCAGACGCTCAGATCTGCCGTACAACACGCTCAGACAACATGTGCAAGCCTTCCGAACAACGACTCCAAACATTAACTGAAAATAAAGAGGGGGCCATTTGTTAATTTTTCTTCTGGTTGCCACAGTGTATCAGCGTCCACAGAGGGCCAGTGGGCTCATCTGTACTTTTAAATTACGTGTCATCGCCACAACCGTCCTCCCAGAGAAGCCAGGAGAGACGCCACAAACACTCAGAACTGCACTTAAAACATAAGCTCACACCATGTCTCCAGGCAACAACCACATCGACGAATCAGCTCTTATTTTTTGCTTTAAATAAAGTATGTGTAACATTCGCCCCTTTTGATACTACTCTGTGAAATGTGTCTGTTTATTTTAGTCAACAGAATGAACCTCGCTGTTGCTTAAACCTCAGGGTTTTTAGAAGCATACATACCAACACCGATGATGAAGAATATATTAACAGGATAAAAATGTGTTGTGCTATTTAGGGCATCTAGCGTTTCTTCTTTCTAGATTGATTAAAAACATTAGATTGATACAATTTTATTAGGAATGATTTATTTAACCCTTGCGGATAATAAAGATCTTATAGAAAACATCTGGCGGGCTATTATAAGCAAGCAGCCTACACAAACTGAAGAAGAAATAGCATTACCTCACTCTCTGAACTGGGCTTGCTGCATAATGGTGTGAAAACCGGTAAGAACAATTAAACATTTTCCACCTGCAATCTGCAATTATGTTCTGTAATTCTAGTTTTTTACAGAACATCAGTGGACTGCATCCTAGGTCTAGTAATCATTATATATTTTAAAGTCTTCAGGGAGATAAAAATAACACTTTTAACAAGAAATTGACTTTGGTCTTACGACAATAGCAGTTGATAACCTTTTCCTGATAGTAAAATATGTATAACATAGAATGTAGATCTTCTATAATATAGAATCTATATTATTTTATATAGAATCTATATTATAAAAGACTATGATCTATGTGGGGTAAAAATGTATACATAAAGTCCCACTAAGGTCTCTGAGTGTGACAAAAGCAGTTCACAATGTGCAGATGGCGATTAGAACAGAAAGACAGTCATAAGCCTTTCTTCATTGCAGAAGTACATATTATATTCCTTAATAAAATATGTAAATATTTAATAAAAGGAAGCAAGGAAAGAGTTGTTGGTGCCTCAGAGTTTGAATGGTACAATGATGTTTGCCTTCATGTTTAGAGGTATAATACGTTTGTTAGACTATTCAAGGTTTTACATTTGTTTAAACTTCTCAATACATCTCTTGATAAAGTCTGAAGACCGGACACTAGCAGTAAAGTTTCTGATGTGTCAAGGAGGGCACAATATTTTAAATATCATAACAAATCTTTACACATGGACTTGCTGCACTGGTTTCCACTCATGCATTGTTTAAGTAAATGCAACTAAATGAGTTTCACTGTGTTGCTCGTTATTACTGTACACCACTTCCAAAAGAGGACAGAAGCCTGTAATATTCATCACTCAAAAAAATAATCTGTTTCTTTCCAAAATTAAATATGGTGGATATCTGTTTGGTCTAAACTTCGTTGCCTTAAATGCATCTGTCAACATAAAAAAAACCAGATGATTCAATCTTCCAAATATAATAGTAAACAAAGGTTTTGAGATGACTCATAGCATGAATGTGCTTTACTTTGAAGCCGGTCCTGTTTTTGTGAGAGTAAGCAGATATATTTTCAAGTGCTGATTTTGGAATGACGCTCTTTGATTGGCCTACATTTTTTGGAGTGTCCCTTTGATCAGTGTACATGTGTGAGTGGGTGTGTTCTCTGCATGGTTCCCCCTCTCCCCCCCCACCAGCGGCATGCTGGACGGGGTCACATGTGATCTGCTCTTAGCAGAGATGCAGGCCCTGCGACAGGCAGGGCCAGTAATTAGAGTGAGCTGTCAAGATGGGGCGGTGTGTTTGTTTGTGTGTGTGTGTGTGTGTGTGTGTGTGTGTGTGTGTGTGTGTGTGTGTGTGTGTGTGTGTGTGTGTGTGTGTGTGTGTGTGTTGTGCACGTGCCAGGGAGGCTCCCCTCCTACAGGGTGGCACATATTAATATCCCTGATGAGACTAATGCAGGAGGAAATGGGTTTGGCGTGTCGCCTGGTCGAGAGGTGAAATGGAAGGCTGGTCGGGGGCGACCCACGCTGACCTGAAATGAATCTCCAACAATAAGGGAAAAAAAGCTTGATTTGTATTTTTAATTCTACAATGTAAAAATTGGGTTTTAATTGTTCAACTGGATTTGATTTGCAATGAATATTCATATATTTGCCAAGCGAGTTCCTAAATCCCCCTAAAATCTCATATTTGTATCATTACCGAATCATTGATCCTTCAGACATAATTGGTGCGAGAGAGATCACACACACACTGGTTTCTTTTTTAAGAGATAATCAACAAATTAAAGACGCAGATTTGCTGCTAATGACGTGCCCACGCATACTGCCAAAAACGTGCAACGCTCTCTTTGAGTTGACATGATTAACTTCAGTTGCAAAAAAGGTAAAACAAGAGACTTGATGGGTAATTGTGTCTAATCAAAGACACAAAGGAGATAATTGCGTCGCGGGAATGAATTAGTTATTATAAGTTTCTGACAATTTTCCTTTATTTTATCTTGGCCAGTACATGAACATCTGTAGCTGCCCTTGTTAATGTTCTGCCAGACACAAAAGTTACTTCTGAAACACATCAAATCTTTTAAATAGATTAATGAATTAGTTGGCATCATTTTGGGTCGTAAAGGTTTGATTTCAATATTATTTTAGCTTTTTGTAATCATGTTAACCCTTATTGTTTATTATTGTTGTATAAACTAATGTTTCGATTTCATGCTTTGGTAGCATTGTTAATAATACTGTAATGTCAGTTTAGAACTGCACAATTCACTAATAGTAGGTTTTTTTTTCCCGTCTTTGAAATGAGAATCACTTCTTACTCTGTCTGAAAAACAGTTATTAAGAGTTAAGGATCACGTCATTTAAAACATAGATTTTAGCATTATGAATATTAACTCTGTGTTGTTATGCTGTATATTCACAAGATATTTTGCTTATTTAGCAGAGATTAAACTTGATTTACACTTAAGCTTCTGGGTCTATAATTCACAACCAAAATCTGTCTTCACGTTCAAAGTTAAATCTTGATTTTACAGCAAAAACTCCAGCTTTAAATCTCAGCGGGAGAAAAGTTGTTATTTACGAGGCTGTAAACTAACAGGGTGGAAATACGAGCGAGTGACGGTGGCCCGCTACGCTGGGTGGAAAGGCTCGGTGATAAAGCATCTTGTTAGCTCTACTGAGGAAAATATGCTTATCAAGCCGCATGTTAATACAAGCAGTAAATAATGTGATCATCGGCCAGCGATGCTGGAAATATAACAGCGTGAAGGAGCCTGAAGCAACGCTGACAACAGGGAGGTGTTGTGTGTGTGTGTGTTTTTAAAATAAACTGTGAGAACTGGGTTAATGTGACCTGAGCAGTGAAGACATGAGCCCTTACACACACTGGGAGGACCCACAACTGGCATTTTACCAACACACATATATCTTCGATTTAACATGATAAATCAATGCACAACACAAACCACAGATTCATTGTTAAGTTTTACCGGATGTCGGATGCTGCACTAAGTTTTGTGTTGTTTGAGCAAAAATGAATGAACTGAAATTCGAATTGAATTGTGTTTATGCCATTTGTGTACATGATTCAAGTTCATATGTGTCTGAACTATGTCTGGTTTATGTTTCCTCTTTGTACAGCGTACAGTGATAAATAATTATGCATGCCTCATCATTGGAACCTAGTATGACTACAAAAGCATAAAACATAGTAAGCCTGGACGTTGAGCACAGCAATTTACCAACATTATATAAATGATGTAAAATGAGACTAGATATAATCTTACATTTTGGATTTCCTATTTCTTTTTCCTGGTTTTCTAACTGATGATAATCGATCAATATGTAAATATTTTGTGAAAGCAATGATCAACCCAACAATATTTTTCTCAATATCAATATTGAAGCACCATATTATAATAATGAAAATGTGTATCTTTTTTTTCTTTTTTACACCAAATTAATGGATAAGCCATTAAGCTGTATTTGAAGCAGGATTCAAGGCAGAAATACTTCAAACCTATCTCAAAGTAACAACATACATTGATGCATCAGTTACTTATTAGGTTGTTATGGCTTAGAAGTTATTATATATTGTTCAGCTGCTAGTTGGTAACTCTGTCCCCACTTCCTCTCTTTTATCACCAGTAAGGCTCTTACAGGATGTCTATTATCCCCACACACTAACCTCCCAGTTTATTGAACTTTGACCTGACTACTGAAGAGTCACATCACTGCTGGCAAGTTGAGAGATGTTTTATAAGTTCCTAAACTGCATTTTGAGTGTAGAAACATACCTTTAGTTTTCATTTGTTTCTGGGTCTAATTTGCCTTTTTTCTATGTGCTTTAATCACAAAACTACAATAATGTATTGGTTTAGCTTCTGATCTTCGTTCCTGGACCTCCTTTTCTTCTTTGGTACCCCAATAGTCCCTCCAATCCCCCAAATGTCCTCCCGGCTCATTGTGATGAATCATGCATAGTGCAAAATGTGTTTCTTGAGGAAAGCCACAGGTTGCCACAAACTTAGCAGAGGTCTTTGTTGCGGTGTGTTTCATCCCAAACAATCCAGATAAAGAGAATACATCTGCTTTTTTAGGGGACCATCCTCCTGCGCTTCAGAGCAGTTATCATGGCTTTCCTTATGCAATGCTCTTGGCTGCCGTTGTGGAAACGTCAACGGTGAACTTGAGTCAACTCCGGTTGACCTGGGAGTTGGGAGAAGAATGGGGGTGGGAGCCTTGATTTGCAGTATGATGAAACGTCGCACAGCATGCTCAAATCTTCCCGGAGGCCCAGCAGTGAAACTAATAAGTTTGGCAGGCCGTCGCCGAGCTTCTCAGGCACTCGCACAGTGTGGCTTTGCTAAGGGAGGGCGGGCACTGCCTCTTTGTCTCAATGGAGGCAGATCTTGGGCGGACTGTTTGTTTGGGGAAGGGGTGTGAACGGCGCACAAGTCCATCAAATCAATTAGAGTCTTATGCGGAGACGGCCTGGCTTGGCCTGGGCTGAAGGAGCTTGGCCAGATCTTTTGTGAGGGGTTATGTGAGTCAGAGTGTTGCCTCAGCCAACAGTCATGACTCGTGTACTCACAACAGCAGTATCAGTGGAGGGAGGAGGGAGGAGGGGTGAAAAGCTTGCATATGGCCAGAGCCAGTGTGTCACATTTGGGCTAGAGTTCACATTGGGCTCAGATGCTCACACCAATGAACTTGTGAGAATTGTCGAGCTGCGGCACTGCAGTCGTGTCGGAGGGTGAGATATACCAGCTCAGAAGCGTTTGGTAGGAAACTGTACTGTATGTACACTGACATCGACTGTGCAAGTCCTTCTGCATGCACTTATCCTCCATCTTCTCCTTAACCATACAGCGGACAGTCTTTGTTTGAATTATATACCCTTGTTGCACCATATTTAGTGCCCATATAGACTTAAATGCTCTTCTTCCAGGGTGTTACGTTCAACGTCAAAGAACCGAAGCATTAGAAGCAGGCGTTAGGAAGTTTAGTTTTTTTGTATTTGATACTTATTCAGTCTCTCTTTCGCTGCACAACGATCGATGTGGAAAAAATAAGTTTCCGTTACTGCTCTTTTCATGATTTGAGGCCCTGCGGTAACACTGGTTACGCTGTTTATTAAGCAGGTTTTCAAGCTCTGCAGTGGGGTCAACACTCGTTTCAACTTCTGCTGCTGCCATGAGCACAAATCTGAGTGAGATCTGCATTATGGTAATTTATTTGCATATGTTGGAAACTACACACATTCACAGTAGCCCGAAGCCTCATGTCAAACACTCAGTATTAAGTGTAATTATTCAGCAGTGTGTAGCGGCTCCATCCTCTACTGCGCAGCATTAAAAAGGCTAATATAACTGCTGTTTTCCTAATGGCGAAGTTTGTGGCCATATAGCTCACTGCGACATGCACAATGCTAGTGTAAGAGGATATTTCACCAGGAGGACTTGCATATGATGTTACATTGACTGGCTGAGAGCATTTTGTTGCAGGTTTCCAAGTTTTTGGGAGAGTCAAGCTGTACCGTTAGTGTGACATGCATGCTAATCAGCAACGCCTCGTCCTCTCGTCTTTTATTATGCGCGTTTCAACACAGCGTGTCAAAATTATTTTGTTTGAAGGAAAGCGCCAGCTGTCATGTTTTATGCATTCACTTTTCAGTTCAATTTCCCTTTTCGGGTTTGCTTCTCGAAAATGCAGCTTGACTTGTGCCTCAGTTTTCATATTTCACAGGTTTCAGACATTCGCTGCAGATGCTTAGGCCTTGATCGCATGCCAGCAGACTAGACGCCCTAAAGAGGTGATGGAGTATGACACCGATGTAGCGTCTGGATAAGAGTGTGTTAGGATGCAGCTTAATTTAATCTTTTCCTAGTTGAAACGATTGTGACGGAACAGCTCCTTTTATCTGGGTCAAAAGACTTTACCATAACAACATAAATAAGCATAGAGGATGACTACTGAGTCTTGATTTTGTTGTGAAAGTGTGAAAGTTCTTGACAGATGGAAAAATATTTTCCTTTCCAGTAGTTTTTGCAGTTTTCAATACCTTTACAAGTCACAAGGTCAAAAAATACACTAAAGATGAATAGATCTGGGAAATCCAAGGTGTAGATCAAAGCGGTATGAAAACAGCTTTGTTCCAGCAGCCTTTGCTCAGATGAACACGTTGTAGCAGCGTCACACAGATGCTGTGTGAAGATTTGACTGGTGTCTGTGTTTTTTTAAACGTCAATCACAATGTAAAACTTATTTTAACTGCAAACCAAATCTAACTACGGGTAAAACTAAATAACACATTTATTTCTTGAGTTGTGGTACCAATAGCCAAATATGTTTTTTTTCCTTAAAAGAGAAGCTATTAAAACAAGTATCGTCTCAATATCTCCACCAAAAATAGAAGTATTGCATTGACGCCTTTTTCAAACATTTTTAAACTATAGGTTTCCTGCTCTGTTGGTATATTTGTGATAATGGTTTGTCCATTTTAGACGCAATACATGTAGGTGCAAGGCTGTTGTAAATTAGCATGAGCAAGAGTTGAACGCCTGCACACTGACTCCAAAACACACATTTATCTGGAAAAAAAAGGGACAAATGCTTCCAACCAACTCAACTCTTCGTCAGATCTAAATGTGCTTTTATCCTTCAATAAAATATACTAAACTGACAAAGGCAGCAATGTTAAATAAAGAAACGTGCCTAAATCTATCAGAAAATGTGACCATATAACTAGCTCATTTGGGTGGGTTGCTTAAGAAATGTAATCTGCTACACTTACTAGTTACCTGAATAAACTGTAATGAGTAACTTTACCTGAGAATCATAATATAGATATAAATCAAAAGTGCTTTTTAATTACCTCAATATCAAATGCAATGCATACAAATAAAAGAGAAAATATATATCAAAATTTGTATCAAAAATGTGTCCTCTGCTCAGTGATTGTATTTATATCCTGATTATGTAATCCCATTACATGTAATCCATTACTCCGCAAGCCTGAATATAGGTAATATGTTTTTCCACTATCAGTAAATCACAGTATGTTTTTGATCCGGACCAAACATTTCCACATCTAAATAACTTCTATAAATAAATGCACTTCTACTTATTTGATAATAATTAGAATAAAGTAAAATATGATCAAATCATCATTATATGATTCCACTAAAGTCACTACTTATTCACCACTAAGTCAGTAAATGATAGCATTGACCTATCACGCAGGCCGTATAGTGATCTCTTACATCATGAGAGCAGTAGTACTGTATCAGAAAAATGGACTGATCAGTGTAAGTGCAGGGCAGCGACTCTCACGTACTTGATCTGTCTAATCAACTCAGATATTCTGCCCTGAAATCCCAAAGGCCTATGAACTAAACCACACACACACACACACACACACACACACACACACACACACACACACACACACACACACACACACACACACACACACACACACACACACACACACACACACACACACACACACACACACACACACACACACACACACACACACACACACACACACACACACACACACACACACACACACACACACACACACACACACACACACACACACACACACACACACACACACACACACACACACACACACACACACACACACACACACACACACACACACACACACACACACACACACACACACACACACACACACACACACACACACACACACACACACACACACACACACACACACACACACACACACACACACACACACCTCCATAGCCCGGCTTCATTAGCAGCGGTTTGCATCATCCCCGGTGAAAACGTCACATGTCATCAGTGACTCCATTCTTTATCACTTCCTGCGCTATAGACAGTGTAACCTTCAGAAACCTGCTGCCCACAGTTTTACGTCTTAATTAGGAGCACTGTCAGAGGAGCCCGGCGCCCCTCGTCCCGATGTGAACGGACAGAGAGGGATGGAGACGAGTGTTGAGACGCAGGCGAGGACAAAGTCAGACACAGAGGCAGTAGACAAAGGCGGGGAGAGAGAGAGGGAAGGAAAGGATGTACAGTGGATGAGAGAGAGGGGCAGGCAGGGAGAGGAGGGAAAGAGGGAAAAGAGTAGGAATTTGTGTGAAGCAAAGTTTCATCACGCAAAACAAATCATAATTCCCGGGTCATTTGATTCCAAAACATGTTTTTACATAACTTTCTTAATTAATACGATTGAGTTTCACATGGAGAAACATTTTGATTTCTTATTTTAGAACACGCCGAGGTTCTTCAATGTTTATCACTGTCCAAATATGGCAACTATAAAAACAAATTTGCCATTCATAAATCAATAACAAATCAGAAACAATTTGATTAAATTATACCAAAATGACAAGCTTAAATACATTTCAAGTGTCAAGAAACACAAACAAAGTATTGGGCTTTAACAGCCAGCCAGTTATGTCAGCTGCAAATGATTCCAATTAATTGGAAACATCAAAACAAATGCCAGAAAAGGACCCTGAAATACACAAATGCAGGTGCTTCATCAAAATCAAATGCTTAAGGAGTGGTTCAAGTTGAAAGTAATTAGGTGGTAAGGGGTTTTTAAACAATTGTGCCTGATTATATTTAAAACTTCTGATATCATGTTCCTCCTGGCGCACAATTCCTGAAGGAAGTTTTCCTGGCACCGAAAAACATATTTCTAAATTTTCCATTGGGAAAGTAAAAAAAAACTTTTTAAAAAATCACATCTGGAGATACTTTTGTGAAAGACAGCAGAAGTCAGGAGGGGACTGGAGAGAGAGAGAAAAGATGGAGGAGGATGGGGTATGAGCAGAAGCGTTTGTGAAGTTGTGTTGGCTACTAGCTCGGCGAGAAAGAGTGAAAATCCGGCTTAGCGGCGAAAACACTGGAGACGCTTGTGTCCTCAGTTTGGGGACAGCTGACGGGTTAACACTATTAAGACTGCGGAGAACACGGGACTGAATGTGCATCTGTGCTCCCAAACAGTAGGATTGCACAGCGCTTTCGAGGCATTCGCTCAGAGACAGATAAACAGACAGACGGACCGCAGAAAAGCAAAGAGAAGCCTCAGGAACACACATACTTTCCTTTTTTTTTTTTCTTACCACACTTCTAGGAAGACTTTATCTTTTCATAAGCAAACACAAGTAGATTGTTTGTTATCTGCAAAAAGTAAGCTCAACTTTTATTCAAATTCTAGTTTCTCTGTCATTTGCCATTTTTGGTTTAAATGCATGTAGACAACTTAGCCTTCATTTCACATTTTTCTTCTCACTTTTTTGGGCTCTCACTAACCTTAGATAAAGACGGCCTCAGGGTGAATATCTGTTACTACTACTGTGCAAACAAACAGATCATAAATAAACAAACAATAAAAAGAAACCCCCAGTGAATTTGCACGGGTGAGCTTCTGTACAGCCATGAAAATAGCCATTAGAGCACTTAAGCATTAATTAAATCTGTATCATCATTACTCAGTATAATTGAAGGTGAGACAACCTATCACTTGTAAAAGATCACACTGTCATTAAGGTTAATAAGCTATTTTATAAACTATCGTCATTAACACCAGATACATCTATTATAATGGTAAATGACATATTGATAAAATAGGCGTTAAAATTGGCGTCTTCTTCAAAGATGGCATGGACGAGGCGGGACAAATGACTCCCGAGTGAAAGAAAGACTTATTGAGATGAATACTCAGACGCTGCAGAGGGGCTTAAAAAAATGACAATATTTCATGAGGTGGGACAGAAAAACAAAACAAAAGGACAACTACATCTGGAACCCCTTCAAGAATGTTTTCAATTAGCTGCAGGGACGCTTTGCCAACTATTGTCACATCTGCATCCTTTCTCTCAATCAATTATGAAACGCTGTAATTTATTCATGGGATGCTCAGGCTCCAGTTGTGAGAATGTATGAAGAATTCAACCCCCGCAAAGCAGGGGGAAAACAAGCATTCAGCAGCATCCTTAAAGAAGACATCTGTTCAAATCACAAGACATGGAGTGTAGAGTTGTTGTCATCAAATCGGAAACCTGTTTTATTGTGTGACTGCAGAGCTGTTGATGCAAAAAACTCAGATTTTGAGGTTTCTTTTCAGCCAAAGGACGACATTTCGAGGTTGTGTTGGACGGGAGGAAATCACACACTTTCTTTCTTCTCAGCCTAGGTCACTTAACACAAAATTAATCAGTGTCAAATAGGAATTAAAATGTCCCATAATAGCTGTTGAGCCTACAGTTTAGGATGAAAGAGCCCAGGCCATTTGCATGCTTAAGCTCATTAGCATAATTAAGATCATGTTCGAAAAATGGCAAAGGCCTGGCGCTGAAGGAGTTAACGAGGTGGAGCCAGTAATTGGACGAGGAGTGACCCTTTCACTGCGGCTGACGGGGATGCCGTTAATTCACTTAAATGGTCACTGGGGGCCCGTCCTCACTGATGCAATTAGCATCTTGGGATGGCTTACTGTAAAAAATAAATAAAAATAAATAACCACAATTAACCACATTTCTCTGTTTCCTGGTTGAGTGACAGTTTCTTGTCAATTTGAAGTGATACCAGTAACTGTATCCAACTCTCTGCGCTGATTTAGTGACAACTTTACATTTTCAATATATTACACATATATGATAGCCTTCCAAAGATCCAACTACAGTAGAAATATTATGAAAAAGTGTGTTACAAATTTGGCAAAGAATTAAGATTCAAACAGATCTTCGAGAGTTATGTATAATGGTTTCAGTTTTTACCAATTTTTCACATTTTGACTGTTTGCCCGTGTACCAAATGTAACTCAAACAAGATCCTTTTAGGGGTTCACCTACTATGAGTTATTGGAACATTGTCCTTAATTACATAAAACAATATCTTCATGTAAATATTTGTTAGTAATGCATCTGTGATGGCATTCAAGGGAATAATCATTTGAGCAGCAGTATTTTAGTTTTGATTGAAGAACCTGTTAAAGTAGTAAAATAGAACACGAACTGAAACCAATTCCTAATTGTAAGCGTACGTGTGGTACTTTCAGGCATTATACCTTGTACAAAATGATCCTACAAATAGGACATCTATCGTAAATGTGGCGTGTTGATCCCACGATTCTTGTCTCTTTATCGTTTAAGTGTATATTCAAACATTTGGAAAGCTGCAGAAATGTATTAAATTAGTTTGATAATCTTTTGTTTACGCCATCCGTTTGCAGCACGGTAAAATATGAAAATGTCTTGAGAATCCAAAGTAAAAAACGCTCAATAGAATATAGGCCTTTTGCAATGTTCGCAATCACAGATTCAACTTTCAGAGGGTGTGTGACCTGTAGGAGTTTTATCAGCCAGAGAGGAGCAACAGGACAACGGCAGAGAGACAGAGGAGCAGAGGAGGAGGAGGTGTGTGGCGAGGCCTGCAAACCAATGAATAGAGCCACATTAGTGACACTTTACCCCCCTATTCACAATGGAGGAGAGAGGCTCGGCAGGGTGGAGGTCGAGGGTCTCCTCTTACCAAAACAGATTTCAAAAATAAATAAATCATATTAAGCCTGCATGATGGTATTTTAGCTGCAAAGTTAAGAAGGAAAAATAACGATAGAGGCTCATTGAAAAGGTCACACTCGTTGTAGTTAATGCATTATCATATTCAGTATGAACATTACAATCTGAGGCCGACTTGTTTACATGTTTATTCATAACGCTGTCTGTTATCAAACATTTTAGAGCGTATCGTATTACATGTAGCTTCCTGCGAGGGCCCTTCACTACATATTAGCCGCCGCCGCCACAGCGTTACATTTATGTATACAAAATACGAGCAGGCTAATTGAATATTCACTGTGAACATATTCCCTGCATAACATGACTCCCCGCTTCCATCTTTTAAAAAATTCAAATCGAAGGGAGGAGAGGAGGGGGAGCATTCGAATACATTACTGCATGTATGTGAGATTCCCCCCCCCCCTCCCAGCTCATCCGCTGCTTTTCCTCTATATGTCTGTCAGGAGGTAAGGACAAGGAGGAGGAGGGAGGCCAAAGTGCACGCGACAGAGCCGGCCTCGGCAGAGCTGACGTTAACAATAATGTAATTTAATTAAAGCCAAGATCCCAGCGGTCCTCTCCAAACGACGGGCCTTTGATTTTAATAGGTGATGAAGAAAAGGCTCGGGACTCCAACCAGTCTGAGGGGTTCTGGGAAAAAAGGCACCGGCAGGACATCAGTTTAGATTGTATCAGGCAAAGGAGGGGTGGGGGTGAGTAAAGGGGGGTGCAGGTACCAGCCCCGGCCACCCAAACACAATAACACGCATCAGCTAAAGGAGAGGGAAAAGGGGCGCGTTCCAAAACAGGGGGGGAAGTGGGGGGGGAGACAGTCCCCAAAAAACAACACCGGTAACAACACCACAGAAAATACTTGATTGGACTGCAAAATACTTTTGGAGTTGAGCTTATAAAGATGAGTTCAAATTGGATTTCATTGCACAATGAGGAGAAAAACAACAGCTAATCCAAACATGAGCAATGAGAGATCAGGATCTTTACAAGCAAATAAATGACATTAAATCTGGAAGGATATTAAAATATCCAGTAAACAGCTTGTTTTTTTAACGTCTTGTTGTGGATGACATGTTGCTTGAGAAACTTCCTTTGCTTTGTTAATTCAATTCTATGTTTATATCAATAATGTTTTTTCAAAAGTAAAATAAAACCTTGGAAATTGAAATGATCTGTTTTGGCGTATTTGGCTCTATTTAATGACGCCCCCATTCTGGGCTGTAAAAAAATATGCGTGTTGTAAATGCATACAGAAACATACAAATTGGAAGAATAACATACTTTACATGTTTATGTTAACACTGTTTCTGTGAGCTTTTTAAGTAACATTTTTTAAATATATTGTCAGGCCTATTTAGGTGTTAACAATTAACTTGATATAATTGTGAAATGCACTCCAGAATGAAAGCGTTGCGATTGTTTGCTTCACAAGGTTCTACGGTGAAGACTTCGATTCTGAGACGCTCAGGAAGAACTTGAAGGGATTTGTTCCTGATGTCTCGCTAATCATTTTCTCATTATTGCACTTTTTCCCACATAACCAGCCACCACCAACAACAATTAGCTCCCTTTTCCCTGGTCCAAGGAACACACACATGGGGAGGGTCCCCTCACTGGTAATCCTGTTACCAGCCAGGTCCCAGCCTGGATTTGCCGTGCAGGGGTATGGAAGAGGAAGGGAGGGGAGGGGAGGGAATGGGGGGGATTAACATGGCGGTCATTATCAAATTTACAACCAGTCATACAGACATCTGCCCTACTTTTCCTCGGTTAATGTAAAAAGAACTAATCTGGTTAAGAGAGCACGGGCGCGGCCCATAAATCTGCGGCGCTCTCCGCTATAGTTAAAGCTGTCACTTCTCTTGTGGGGGGAGCGGTGGCTGAATGGAGCTGTCAGCTGGCTACTTGTTAGGGCTAACAAGGCCGTCCACTGATAGGACTAATGAGGCCCAGGGCTCGCCGCTACCCCGCACAGCCCACCGCACACTGCCACCACTCACTGCATTATGTGCTGGGTGATATATGAAGAGCTCCAAGGTGCATAAAGAACACAGATCTATCCTGATTGCTAGGGGCAAAACAAAAAACGTGAATAAACTAAATGTAGGTTTCTCTGAACACGTGGTTTAACATCATATTCTCACTTGAAGCTAAGGCTGCAACTAACTATCGATCTGTGGATTATTCTCCAGATGTAACGATTGGTCATTAAAATGTCAGAAAATATTGTTAAATGTCCATCCCAGTTTCTCAAAGTCTAAAGGTGATGTCTTTAAATGCTAAATATATTAAGTTTAAAAGGAATGTAAAACTGAAAAAAGCAGGAAATCTCAATTTCTTAACAGTTTCTTTCATTTTGCATGAACAACATATAGAATCTTTGCTTTTAGATGATTGAGACCGGATGCCAAATAAAAAATATCGTATACTTTGGTTTTGCAACATGCTTTAATTCACCAGCATGCTGTAAATAAGGGTAAGCCGCTAGAAACAACCTGACAATGAAAGACCCAAAAAAACTAATATTAGAAAGGGGTCAAATGGGAACACTATTTTATGAAATATACTTTGCAAAGTGGCAAGCTACTAGCTATAATCACTACTACTATCCATCTCTGTGTTGAGTATAACCCAATAACATACACTAAAACATAACACTACATTAATCACTCCTCCTTTCAGCACGGAGAGATAAATGTGACGATGGTGGTTGAGGGTTAAATGTCAAGCATAGAGTAATTAGAGTAACGTCTGATATTTTTAAGCATTGTTTTTTAGTCATCTCGAGTCTTTTCCAATAAAGCCACATCTCTCCTCCCAACGCTTCATTATTTGCGACGCTCTGGTTTAATTCCAATTACCCCTGTTAATTAGGAAATCCCATGCTCTCTGATCTTGGGGTTCGTTTTAACTTAATGTCATTTGCCAGCTTGTTTACTTTCGATTAAAGCCTTTTATTGTGAAATTAAGTGTTACATTTGTTGCAACGAGGTATTTATCCGTGTGATGGTAAACATCCAGGCTGATGTCGATGCATATATGAGGACCTGCATGCATTAGCCTGTGTTTATTCTGCATTAGTGCGGCTGTCAATTCTTTCTAAAGGCATATATTAGTACCGCATTAGCATATTGTCTTATCAGACGCTTAGCTAGCAAATTATTCCTTTCAACGGCTGTGTGGGGAACACGTGGGCCTTCTGTAATGTCGAAAACCTTCAAGGATGTGTCATCTTTTGGCTCTTCTCGGGCATTTATTTTAACACCGAACAATACAGTTTGACGGCTTTTATTAGTTTCAAGAAAGATGTTCTCACCATATTCAGTGTGGCATTGTAATGCGACAAGACAAAGGCAACAAACGGGAAGCGTGAAAGGATGAGTATGTGTGCATCTGTTTAGGTTTTGTTTTTTTTACGATACCAAGCAAATGTTTGCTCCGCTTTACATACCGAGATCAAGCGACAAAAGATGCAAGGGAAGAAGCTGCTGAATATCATGTGGAAGACTGAACAAACAGTCTGCTGAATGAATTTCACTGCTAAGCACGGTGTAAAAATGTTCATCCATTCTCACAGTTCTTTATGATTCTATGGCATTTATCAAAGCCATTTCACCTTGTATTATCTAAATGGGTTATTGTGTATCTCTTTCAGGCCACAATCCGCTTGCCTGAGTTCATTTGAAGCAGCCATTTCCTCTTTTGGATCGTTTCCATGTGACCATCCTGCTCAGCACATACTGATACATTAGTGGTACCAGAATGGCAGCTAGTTTACTGTTGATCCTATGGAATGGCTATGGTCCAATATTTAAATGTGTATCTAAATCTGATTCAGTGAGTTGGGCGAGTCCACTATGGGTGATATTAGTCATGCAGTATGTCTGTACAGTATGTCAGCAGAGCAGTGATACTTCACTCTCTGCACAGCCAATATGTTGCCTTTCTAAAATTCCACTACATCTATAACATTTTTTTGTTTTTTTTTTGCACACATTTTCTACTTAGAATAGAATATAAATAATTGTGTTGCTCTTAGCCCATTCAATCGGAATGAGTCACAAAACAAAAATGGCAGGACCTTACATTTAAAGACTTCCCTCATACTTTTCACTTAGTCACTGGTTTCAGTTCAAATCTGTGCATGATTTATGGGATTACTCAAGGTTTAGTTCACAACCAAGGTGGAAAAACAACTAAGAAGCAGATATCGATGTTTTCAAATCATGTCCGAACACACCAAAGTTCGATGGACAATCAGCCAAGCCGCATAATGACACCATGCACAAAGCGCATACATGCACCGCCATTGGCTTTGGCAGAGGTTACTTCTGATATTTTTACTACTTTTGGTTTTGTTTATGGTATGTTAAGCTTTTCACACACAAAGTTACTGCGCATACTTCAACACATTACAGGAAGGGTTAACTGTCCTTAACATAATAGCAACTCTTTGTTATAGGGAAGGGATTACAAATCTCAAACTGTTAAATGAATAAAAAGTAGAGGGTAGTAAATCAAGTCTAAAATACTTTGGAAACATGGTAGACAATAGTGTCAAGTACACAAGTTCAGAATGCAGCAGTCGCACTGCTACAACAAAACAATTTCCCACGTGTTCAGTGGTCTTCAGAACAAATATTATTAAGAAGACGAAGGTGGAGGAGGAAGAGGAGGAGGAGGATGAGGATGAGGATATTGGAAATTGCTTTACCCAACTATCCGTTCTTCACTCCTCTACCATCTGCCATTGACAGAAACTCGGGAGAGAAACTTGAGCTTCATTTGCGCCGGAAAAACATTTCCCACAAAATGTGACCCGGTGGCTCACAATGTAAAAATGCAGTGTAAAGGCCAGAGAGAGGCTGCCAATCCTCTCAGACATGGCCTTGTTTGTTTACAGTGATTAAATTCATGTGTGGTAATGAGTGATGGCTTAAATATTCTGATGATAAAAAGCTACACGAGGCACCTTCATGGCACTCAAATATTGAAACTGAGAAGCAAAGATCTATGCTCGAATCCGGTGTAATGTTTCTTTGGGCTCAATTTCCATGCGAAACTTGCAGGATCCTAATTGAGCCCTGAGCAACCGGCAGGCACTGCACTGAGCTGCTGAGGAAGGAGAAAATAAAGCCCAGCATGTATGGCGCTGACCTCAAAGGACAGCTCTGTAGTGCCATGCCAAGCTTCGCCAGGCAAGCAGACTGTCACCTCTACCCTCAGTGGCCCTCGGCTAATGCCGGCCTTGTCCTCCTTTTTTTTGTTTTTTTCTTACACCTCCCGTTTACATCCATCCCTTTCTCCCTCTCCTCCCTCCCTCTCCAGAGCAGGTCCACAGAGTCCCTCTGCTCACAGTCACTTAATTAAACGCTCCCACAGCAGCGTCTAAAACGTGACCGACGGCTGTTAAATGAAGACGCTGTCGCTTTGGGGGCAACGGGCGCTGGCAGAGGAAAGAAAAGATAGAACCAGCTGATGGAAGAGCAAAGGATGAACAGACACAGAGAGGTGGGAAGCTGCCACTCTGGCTGCTTTTACTGCCTCACGTGTTCTTCATGTGAACAGTTTCTTGGAGGGATTTTAGGCGGGAGAGCTTAATTTACACTTTAATCCAGATTTTTCTCCTAATCTATCTACGGACTTCTCTCTTGACGTGAAAAAGATAAGGTCCGTATATCTCTCACCTCCTACTGCCTTTTAGCACCGCTTATATAATAATCGATTGCCTTGTGTTGGCAGCAAGTGTTCAGAATCTGACATAAAAGGTTTACAAAGTCAAATATATAAGATAATTAATAAATCAAGCATTATTGTTTAAGTGCTATATGTCAGAGTGCTGCAGCTTTAAATCCTGCACTCTCTACTAATTGTTTTTATAAAACAGGCTGAGGATTTACATTTTTTCTGCTGATGCAAGAAAGGCCTTTGTGAGTTTATGCAGCAGAACTCTGTACATGTTAACATGACCTTAATCAATTCAACAATTTTTCCACTTAGTTGACACTGTTTATTTTAACAACACTTATGTCACATGATAGAGACAAGCTATGATGAGAGAAATTAAAGTGACAGAGGTGGAAGAATTTTACTTGACTATATTTAGTGTAATGTGTCCTAAACGACATTTGAAAAATCAAATAATACCCAAGATGTTCACAGGAGGAGACATACCTCGTTTGAAAAAATGACCATCCCCTCATTAGTAATTTTCATCTAAAAATGTTCAAGAAGGAACTGTCCCTACATACAAACACAAAAAGTGAAATCAAAATATTTTATAAACTTAACCACAGACATTCTTTTTGTATAAAGGTCCATCTGATAAAACTATTGACCCTCACACACTCAGCCCACACATCCCCCTGGTGAGGAACAGATGAGAGCTAAAGGTCCAACTGGAAAGGCACATGGACCGCCTTCAGGTTTTGGCTTGTCTACCATCGTGTGACTTCCTCTGTAGGAGGTGATGATGTATGGTGATGCATCATTCATTGCGCACCTTGTTTGGACATTTTGTAGACAGCTGCTTTTAGAAAACAATACCTTTAGTGTGAAGGTGGGCCGGGCCAATGAGAAAAAAAAAAACAAAACATGCAGACATGCGCCTCCTAAAAAAGAGCCCGAGTGAGCACCAGAATAGAAAGGCCAACCCCTCTCTCTCTCTCTCTCTCTCTCTGTCTCTCTCTCTCTGCCACCTTCCTCTACCTGCTGTCCCCAGTCGATCCCCGGCAGAACTTGGCGGCAGATGTTGCTGTGCTAAGTTGGCTCTGAAGTGCCTCCCTGGCTCCCGGGTCTCACCGACAACACAGTCAAACCACATTAGATCTCTTTATTTGTGCCTGGGGCAAGTTCGGCACTGCAGCTGTGTCCACCCCCACTCTACCTTTGGTGTTGAAGGCCCTCGGGCGCTAAATGTGAGACCACAAAATAAAAAAAAGAGGAAAAAAAAAACTATTTCGCTCTCATTTTGTGTCTCTCTTCTGCATCTGCTGACAATCCAGCAGTCTGGCTCTGGGCGGCAGCACTAAGGGAGGAAGAAAGGAGACTGCAGAGGGAGGGACGATGGGTCAGGATGGGAGCTCGGCAAGGAGAGGGGGTGTTATGGACACCCCGGTCCCCGTGCTGAACAGATGTCTGCCACAACCTGCTTCCTTACACCTGTACGAGTCCTTGTAACCCCACGGATGCGGCACACTGAAAAATTCATGACCCTGGAGGTTTCCTGTCCGCCATCAAAGAACGGCGCCCTCCCTCGCTTCCTCCCCTCCCTCCGTGGTGCCTCTCCTCTCCTTTCTCCACGTTCTTGCTGCCCGCTCTGCCATCTACACCTAACCTCCCACCGGACAGTTCAGACTCTGCTCACTTTGATCAAGCAAAGTTTGTCTGTTCAATGCAATGCCTCACGTACCTCTCACTGAAGACTAGGGCTGTGCAATATAATCGATCCTGCGATATATATCGATATTTTGTTGCCCGAGAAAGTATCGATATTTCAGCCACGAGTATCGATACATTAAGTCCCATTCAAATCCCCGTGTTCCGCCTGGCACTCTGCTCGCTGCCCATTACGTCAGCCAGCCGCTAGTGTCGCTGTAGAGCATTTCTAGATACACAGATCTAGTGTGTCTTCTTCTCGCGGTGAGTGCGAAGCGGTTCAGGAGAATGGCGGCTGACATTAACCCAGCACCTCCGCGCTTAAAAGCAGATGTGTGGGAGCACTTCGGGTTTAAAAAGAAGAAGGAAAGTGACAATTTAGATAAAACTATTGCGGTTTGCAAGCTGTGTCACACAAACGTGAAATACTCTGGAAATACCACTAACCTACGAACCCACCTACAACCTTACCACCCGGACAAGGTAATGCTAACTGAGGAACTCAAGAAGCTGCGGCCACCTGCTGCACCTTTTAATTCTCCATTGTCCATTGTGATACTGCACTTTATGTACTTATGTTTCAAAGGCTTGTAAGCTACAGTTTGCACTGTTTCAATAAATGAAACAAATTTTCTCACCACATATTTTGATTCATTTTGTCCAGCATTTGCAAGCTGTAGACTCTCTGTCTAGTCAGAGCCATATATTGTGTAATTGATGCTTTCAGTTTTCAGTTGAATTAATTCAATCCAAGTCAATGGAACACTCACCAAAGATGTCACCAAAATCACACTGTCCCTTTAAAATCTTTCAGAAAATGATGTAAGTGTATCGAATTATATCGAATCGTATCGAATCGTATCGTTGGCTGAATATCGTCATATATATCGTATTGTGAGCTGAATATCGTGTATCGTATCGTATCGTGAGATTAGTGTATCGCTACAGCCCTACTGAAGACTGGGCAGGAGGCCGACAACAGAAGAAGTTAGCGACGCAACATTAGCTATCAGGAGACAAGGAGCAATAAAAAAACACAGCCCATAAGAAAAGAGTATATAAATATGTAAAAATAAGGTGGGAAAATGGCAATGGAAGAAGCCCAACAATAAGATACTTATGTTGAATATCCAAGACGAGTAGAAGCAGGACTAAAAACACAGTTCCAGACAACAACTAGTCCAGTATCAGTTAAACTAAATGTGTCCAATGACAGTCTTAGATAAGGTATATAGGATTTTACCAGTGTTTAAAGCCTGTGGATCATAGACCGTCAAAAGGGAGTGGACATTGTCACCCATTGGTGTGGACGGTGGTTTTGAATTAACAAGTTTGTTTTTTGGCTGTCACTATCGATTTTTATTGGAACCACAAGAGACACGGGAGACCAAAACGTTACAATTATCTTTCATGTACTGAAATACACTGTAAAAGGCTCAAGTTCTGAGAAAAAGACGTGGACAACAACCAAAATGGACAACACTGGGTTAGGTACCCGTTCAATAACAAGGCAGCCTAATCCTAAAGCTTACAATGCTCTATCCTCCAACATTATGCCATACTGTAATAGACGTTAAACTAGTAAATACAATAGATTTTGTTCAGAATATTGTTTCAATTATTGTTCGCCTTTTTTTAAAACAATTTGCATTGTTCATAGTAACAGTTGAAGTGCTACGTTGAAATTCACCTGCAAGTCACTAGAAGACTTTAAAACATTTTGGTTCATTTAAATAGAAAAGATTTCTGCTCCAAAATTCAGTTTCCATTTACCGTCATCCCCTGAGGATGCAACTTCAAACACATACAGCCTGCGTGGCCTGCTGTTTGATTCTCGTCTGTGTCCGCTATGTACAGATTTGATCAAAGACTTAAAAGTGGAATTTGGCTCAGTGATCGGCATGTGAATGAAGTGAAGCTGCCAGCGGTGCGGGAGACTCCGCTGGATACTACTCGCCTTCTATGCTAAGTGCTTTGACATTGCTGGATTCCTCAGTAGTGGGCTTCACTCTCCCTTTACTACACATCCAAACAGTTTGCTGGGAGGAACTGAGGTGACCTGTTGTGTGGGAACATCTATCAGTTTTTACGAAGTGAGAGCTGCAAACATAATATTTCCACATGCCGCAATCCTGCTTGAAAATGAGCGGGTTAAGTATTGATTGGGCAGGTGATTTGTTGTCATTTCAATAGGAACACAGCAGCCCTCCTAACAAGTAAAGAGCAGAAGAATATGCCACTTTGGCCATCCAATGAAAACCCTGGACTCCACATTAAGCCTCAGGAAGCGATACAAATACCACCATCCCATTTCAACACATTTTTAACAATGGGGCCAACTCGCATCATACAATAATAATTGTCGCCTTTTCTACATCACACACAACAGTTTCAGAGGCAGTAATGGTATAACCGAAGACAAAAAAAGAATGCAATGATTTAGTGATTGGAGGGTTACTATAATTTGTGTGCCAATCTTTCAGGCTAAGAAAATAAGCATTTGTGGACTCGCCAAAAACTGCAGTTCCTTAAATGGCCACTTGAGGCTATTTCCAAAAGAAATTATTCATCATTCAACCCCTTCCTGTTTCCTTGTCTTGAAGTCAACGTGTTTCTGGTTAGATGCCTGAAATAAGTTCTGTGGTTAACACAAGCTTACACGTTTTGTTCTACGACATAAAATATGTCAGTAAAAACCCCACTGGTGACTGTCTGAAGCTTTATGTGTCATATGACAAAAATATTTCTGGTCAAGAAATGAAATCCAAAATGCTCGATCATCACAGGAGTTTATGTGATTTGTGAGACTTACTGCTGCCTTAGAAAGCTAAGATCATATCACAACCTCTGGTTAACTGTGACTTGGTGGCGGTTGGTGAGCAGCGTGCTCTCCTAACTGCCTGAAGGGCGTCAGGTTTCAGTGTGTCGGGTTGTGGAGCCCAAATGCTTCGTTTTGATTCAAGTGTGACCATATTAGGATGTCCCCGTCAAGCTCTCCTTAGTGAGCCGTTGCAGCTGCAGCTCACTTCGTCCCTGTTAGGTAACAATAACACAATGCTAAACTCCTGCCAGCAGCTTCCTCTGTAATTCAAGACTGCAATAAAACAATGGCTTCTTAACTGTAATTGTGGTGACTCAAAGGATTTGGAAGAATACAAATACTCACACTTGGGAGAATATTATAGAAGAGTTGCGATAACATAAATAGTCAAAAGAAAAACAGGAACTTGTCTATGTATATCCCTGAATGCATCAAACTCCACACATGACCACTGATGAGACTGAGTCACTCCCTTCAGGGTGTAGTTTGTAAAACTAAAGACACAACACAACTGTCTGACGCTGATTAAGTGTACAAACATACAGAAAAACACTCAAACACTTCACTGTTTATGCAATCCTGCGTGCCTCTGCATATTTGTATTTTTAGGCATCTCCGCAAAGACTTTTTCCAAGTGGAAATAAGTGGTAAATGCGGCTCTAGTGGAGACTCTTTTAAATGACTTACCTTGTCTGCGTTTGAGGGTCGCATAAGAGAAACTCGGTCATACTGCCGCCCCAGGAGAGCCCACAAAGCGTCGAGACGACCCTGATGATGAGGAAAAAAAAGACAGGACTTTAGTTCAGCCAAATGTTTGCTGATGAAATTACTAACATCATGTTTTACACTATTATTTTCATTTTAGTTTGGGTGTCACATACATGTAATTTAATATAAGATCAGACCATATTAACTAACATGTCCTCCAATGTTGCTGTAAAGTAGTACATGTGTATTCCGAATAATGTGTACAATTAATGTACATTTGCATAACAGATGAAAGCCTGTGAGATATTGCAAAAAATGATTGCAATTTCAAAAATATGTTTCAGTTTTTCTTCTCATGGTCAAGAAGATGTCCTTACAATTGACCTCCTAAAGTGACATTTAGCCACATTTCTTTTGAAAAAGAACCACAATATAGCATTTTATTCTGTGATCCATACGTTTACGCTACTATGAAGTAATACAGGCATCATCATACACAATAAAGGTCTTTCAAACCATGTACAAATCAAATGTGCCGGCTAAGCAATAGGGATCCACCCATATTGCTCTACATCTGATGAAAAGTATTTTCCACTGAAACGGCTTTCAATGTTTGAAATCCTTAAAGAAGATATACATATTTATAGGAATTAGGTTTACATTAAGAATACTCCCAAATGTGTAAGTTGCCAGTATCCTGGTACATCTTAAGTGTAGAAGGATTGCACTGCATTTTATTGGAAACGTTAATTGATTGAAAACTCAAGAAGCAACATGTTGAGTCCCATCAGTCGCAGGTAGTAGCGCTCACCTTGATGGGAGTGTACCATTTGTTCTCGTTGTGATGGTAGGTGGGGGCAGCCTTCGGGGGGGGGCGTCTGATCATCGGCTCCTCTGAATCCTCTGGTATGGACACTATGGCGTTCTTAGCCTTCTCGAGTCTGGCCCCCTCCTCGGTGGAGCCTTTTTCCCCCCACCGCACCTGGACAAGTCAAAACACACACAGTACCGAAATATGAAACACTCACTATGGAATATCAAAATAACATTAGTAATGGATTATTAAATCGTAGGGCTGGGCAGGTATTCATCAATAAAAATACAATATAGAAAAAAAACAACAGTTTCCTGGTTCTCAGTTCTTTAGTGAGAGGGTGTACTGCTTTGATGGTTGAAAAAAGCAGTCCACTGTCCATTTTTCAGACATTTTGTATGACAGAAAGTTTATCAAATTATAATCAAAAAAAAGCCCCAAAAAGGTCAAAACAGGAAATTCAATAATTTGGGAAAACATTCAAAAAGTATGATCAAAATTAGATTCAAAGAACTTAATAAATAAACTAGCAATTATATGTAAAATCACACATTTAGTATTTGCATCTAGCCAGAGGTAAACACAAAGGTAGCATAAACATGCTGATAATAACAAGGGTTGGGCCACTGTTATCACTCTGTATCCATAAGGAAATGAAGCGACCTTTAAACCTGTGTTTGCTTGTAATAATCAGCACATTTACATGTGCTATAATGTGTCATTGTGGTAGCGTGTGAACACAGGACTGTGTGTTAGTTAAGCTGTCCTGCTTTTAATTGAATTCATCACATCTGTTGCAAGGAGGAGATAAAAAAAAAATCCACCGTCACATGAATGGGGAGAGGTGATTAATTAGCGACACAGTTTTCAAGCTGTAGGTTAAGCCGTGACAATATAGAACAGCTTTTCAGAATCATCTCTGGGATCTATCCCCGGCCTGCCGCATCAAGAGAGGAGCGGGCCGCGATGAATAAAAGATCTGCTGTCACCTCGGCCGCCTCAATACGCGATTGAAATATTGGCAGAGGCAAAGCGTTGGAGGTGGAGGTTGTTTTTTCTCAGCATGACGTCTTAAATGTTGATGCAGAGGAGGGTGCAGGTTGATCTTAACAAGCACCTCGTCCTCCATCCGCTGGAGGGGGGGCTTCAGAAGTGGAGACAGGCCTGTCGGTGGGAATCAACCTGCTCAAGGAAGAAGAGAGCCAAGGGATAGTCGTACTTGCAGCTCACAAACACTCATGGGAAAAAGAGAAAAGAGATAGGACTTCCCCGAGGATGCTGGGAAAGCCCAGCAACAGAACCAACTTCATTGGGGCTGAGAGACGGCAGGGGGTAAAAAGAGCGACGGGGGAGGAGGGGAGCTCGCCTTTAAACCTGGATTCCCCACGGAGGTGGCGGACAACAAAAGAGGCTGCCGAGTTTTGGGAGTTGAGAAGCGGGGGAGCGGGTGGAGAGGTGAGGTGGGTGAGGTGGATTTGTCAAGTTGACAGCAGCACTCAATCCTTCATCTCGCCAATGACTTGATCCAATCAGGCCCCGGACGGCCAAGGACGAGATGGCAGTGCCTGTCATGTCTACGGCATCAGTGGACTGACGAGGACAGCGGGCCGGCCTCTCAGTCAGCCGCCCCCCCACTCCTCCTCCTGCTGCCCGTGTAACTGGACAAACTTGTAACTTGTAACTGCTGACGTGCAGTGTTCTGATTCACAGGGTAACAGCTGTCAGAAATGTGTGACTTCCTGCTGTCTGGGATTTCATCTTTCTAGGATTTCATTTGAGAAGAAAAGACGCCGTATTGTTTCAACATTTGCTGCTCAAATTGTTTTACGACTTCAAGGAGAGTGATGTGTCAAACATAAAAGGATGTCTTTGTGAATGTGATGAAAGCGTTGCATGCTCATGGAAGCAATATGTCAGGGGATGATATTTAGGCTCTGACCTCCATGCGTTTGATCCCGCCGGCTCCTCTCCCTCCGTAATAAGAGGCGTCCACAGTCGGCCATTTCGACTTGGGCAGAGGCTCTGGCTCCTTTAAGAAAAAAGTGGAAATTAGGAGAATTATATATAGTATGTATTAAAGTGTATTTCAGTGTGAGGAGCTTTTCGCTTTCTTCATTCTTACAAACAACTGCATCCACATGGACTAACGGAAGGGAGTGCTAGACTGTGTCAGTATTGTTTTCTTTTTTTTCAATCCAGTTTATCAATATACAAATGTGCTTCCTCTGAACAGGAAAGAGTCATTACGACATTTTGTCAGAGAGGAAGAGACACTCAAACATGGTGGCTTAAATGTACAAATATTGAGGATAAAGTTGAATAATGAAATGCAAACTTCAGGATCTTTGACTAAATAACAGTTCTAGAGTCAAAGCATATAATTGAGCCTTTTTTTTACCCCATCCTTACGCCCTTTTTATCAAATACACGTTAAGAGAGTCTTTTTATTACCACATTTCTGGCCCGAACACAATGTCCTTAATAATGCTACAGCCATCAACTCTTCCAAAACAATTCAGGAATTTCCTCAGCTAAATATTACTACATCTCCTAAATTTTCACAACTTTATTAGGAAAGTCTTTTTCTAGAGAGATCAAAACCTGTTTAGATTTTTATATGATGATATACATTTCCAGTAGGGCAAATAACCTATATAGCATAAAAACAAACATTTTTTTTGTAGATAATAATAATAATAACAATACTAATAATTAATTAATTAATAACAAAAAGCATATCCTCTTAACTATCTCAGTGTAAAGCTAGCAGTAACTTCTCAAACACTTTAGGAAACTGTCTTGTCTGTGCTGTCTGCCTAGCGAAAAGCCTTAAAGCACGGGGCAAGGGGGGTACATCTTTACATCAGATTTTTGAATATTCCCTCAAGCCAAAGTCCACAGCTTAGATGATTATCTTGTTATATTTTATTTTTAATGAGGATATAATGAAGCACAGCATTTGTTCTGGGCCTCGAGAATTACATTCATACAAACAGCACACACATTTAAAACAATGTCACTGGCATTATGGCAACACTATATTGATGTACTCACAGGTGGTGGAGGGCGGGAGGGTGGAGGAGGTGGTGGCGGGTCTTTGATGACCTGAATAACAGAAAAGGCAAAAGAGTGTCAGCAGAAAGTCCATCAGGGGACGCATACATACACACATGCACACACTTGTGAGGACAAGCAAAGACGAGGCTGACGGAGGTGATTTGTGACAGGTGACTGAGTCAAACAGAGACGTCCCTGAGCTCCACGCAGAGGCTGCTCTGTAACTGCAGCAGGCCCCCCCACCCGTCGCCCCGCTGACTACTGATTACAAGGATTCTGCTTGTAAACCAACATCAGGGGCCCCCTGTGCAAAATAAAGAAAAGCTGAAAATCAACTTGTTGACAGGGGAGTCTTTGGGGCGAGCGATGCTGCCCGTTTAGCTCTTAATTAATTGGATGGGGTTCAGTGCTCCCCAGCACTCCCCCCAATCATAAAGTCCTAAGGAGTTAATTAGCTCCAATGAGATACAGAGGAGGAGGCTCGGCTCCGCTCCAAGCCCCGTCTGCATGGACCGTGAGTGGCATTGTACACACACACAGAAAAAAAAGAAAAAAACAGAGAACACACGTCAGCACGACACACACCTCGGCCCGGCGGCATTGTTCATGACAACACTGGATGACATGGCACCTGAGGAGCAGGTTGCCCACAATGTGATTCCACTCAAGGACAAGATGCCTCCACTGGGTTTTTCAGATGTGCCTCGCAAAGCAAAGAGCAGCCCCGACAGAGACATTTGTCAGGTGTCAGTCAGACGCTTCACATACTGATGTCCGGCTTCTTTTTTTACTGTAGGAGTGCTGAAGACACCACTGCCACTCCATCTGTGAGAGCGGTCACACCGGACAAAGGTTGAGTTTATTCCTCTGTGTTCAGCTTTCAGTTGTTGGAAGTCAGACACACTACAAACACTGGTATCCTGTCAATAAATTCTTTATGAAGAAGAATCCCAAACATTGTTTTGTATCCATCATTTGTTCTACTTGAGGCCCGGCATTTGAAAAATGATAATGAAAACTAGGTTGAGTACTTTCTTCGTCAGCAGAGGGTTGATAAGAAAGGAAGGAGAGTTTCCTGTTGACTTCTCCACCCAGATGTTCCCGGGGTGGGTCTGAGATAAGCCTTATTTCACTGTTACTGTGGACATTGGCACTACACCAGAGAGTGCTGGAATATAAATACTAAACATAATTACAGTGAGGAGGTTTCTCAACTTGGCAAAGATGGAAACTTCATTGTCATCACTGGTTATGCATTTGCTAAATTGGTTTTGGAAGGGGAAAAACGAGCAATATAATAATGGCATAGATCCTAACAGCTGTTTCATGCACTGCTATGCGCAGGGATACCATCACACTCTCGACATACTGTTATTAGAATAATGAAAAATAATCAATTAGGGTTAATTAATTGCTCTTTGACACACAACTGGCTGTAAGCAAATCCAGGAAAGGTCTACTGCTAGCCTCTCCATACGCTGAGTGCTTATTTCAGCCACACCTTACGCTGACAGGATTATCTCTTTTTATTAAGTAATTACACAGCAGATTTCCTGGACATATTGTGGGATAAATAAAGCATTATAAAAATGATGGCACTCTGCTGCTCTTTTCCCAGCTACCTGATGGACAGATGTGAAGAGGAGCGTTTGCCGGCTTAATTAAAAACCAAACCGCGGGATACTTAGCCGTCTGACAACAGCCCCAGAGGCTAGCCACCGCAGTCACGACTCCGGGGGGAATGGGACCAATCACAGGGGCTCGGGGCATCGTCCCCATATGGCTGTCTCTGCAACTGTCCAATGGGACTTGGTAATCCGTTAGTTCCCAACCTCCAGCTCAAACCGTGCTGTGTCAAGCTGTTTCAGGAGGCTTATTGTGACAAATCAGTGGCTGGTAGCATATTTTGAAGTTTAAAAATGATCTTTGCGTTCAACTGCCGAAAAATAAACCAGTTTGTGGAGCGAGAGGGGACCCAAATTGTTTATTGCAGGGCAACACTAACAACTTTGAAAGCAAACTGAGATTATAAACGTATTATGCACCAACTAAATTGAAAATGTGTCCAAAAGTGCATTCACTTTAGCAGTGAATCTTTGTTTTTTCAGATAAACCAGCAATGTCATTTAGAAAACTACATCTCCGACCCTGAATCCTTTCATTTGAACTAAAGGCTACCCCATTCAGAGTTTAATTTCCAAACAAATCATAAACAAAGAAATTACTACTCCACAGCTTGTATGACCTCTCTCTTGGCATCAATCCATGTGGGAAAGAGACAGAGAGGCAGAGAGAGGGATTGTGGGAAAGAGGTTGTGTGTGTGGTGTGTGCGTGGCCTCATCCCGACTGCTGAAACCTGGCAGACTGGGGGTTTAAATATTAACAAGCCACACATGGCCCTCCTCTTCTGCCGCGTCCCTCGATGGAAGGCAACAGCAGCTCTCTCCACCAAGACAAACACGTCCGCGGCCAGACATGCTGCAGGGGGTTTACATTTTAATGCCTTTGTTGGTTTTCCAAAATATGCTTCCATCTCATCCTGGATGGGCTCCCTTCAGGTCCACAAAGCCAGGTGACGTCTATCAGTTAAAGGGCGGTGCGGGTGAGAGCGAAGCGACGGTGGAGGGTAAAATTTGCCTTTATCAGATCTTGGTAAAAAAAAAGGCAGAGACACAGAAAAGGACGAGGGTGCACCATCTGCGGCCCCTCTCCCATCGCCCCAAACGATAATCTGTTGTGGGTTTTTGTAAACGGTTAAGTGGGTGAGGCTGTTTTTACCAAAGGCGATGAGAGCAGTTTTTTTTTAATGAATATCCACACTAAAGAGCAGTTTAAACAACGGATTTAAGAAAGAAATACCCTCCATCAAGCACAATCAAGTTGTTGAAAGGAAAACAATTAAGGAGAGCTCAGAATTTCATCACAAGTTTAGATTTGTTAATTACACACAGCCTCAGGATCCACCTGTTCACAAGGGACCAGTAACATGAGGCGATCTGTGGAAATAATGAATAACCTTGGACAAACACGTTGGCACCTACTAATGAAATTCTCTTTTATCGCCACAGCCTGCGTACTTGAGTCAATATTATACATTTAGATTTAAATATATAATTTGATATTAAAGAGTAGTCAGTTCTTCCTGTCTGCAGCTTTAAATTACGAGTTGAAATTGAAATAAATTGCTTGTGTTATTCAACAATTTGAAAATAAAGCACAAATATAGAAAATGCTATGTTTATTGCGTGAGTTGACATCGCGAGACAAATTAAAACGAGACAGTATTTTGCAGTCCACGTTTCATTAATTGACAGCTTAAATGTCTCAATGCCTATTTATTTGTGCTTTCATTACTGCTTCTCTATAAATGCAGTAGGTTTAAAGCATATAAAATAGCTTAAATAGCCCACATGACTAAATGATGCAAGAGTAATGAGCGCTTCATAAGACTGAGAAGAGAAAAAGGAGGCAGAAAGTTATTAAACATTAAATTAAAGAGGACATATTATGCTCATTTTCATATTCATATGTTATATTTTGTGCTTTTACTGTGACATGTGTACATGCTTTAATGGAAAGTGAAAAGGCCAAAAAGCATAATGGGGCCCATTTTTAGAGCAGACAAGGTATACCTACTGGTTTGATGATTAGCCTTAACAGTTACAGCCTTCAAACATTTTCTCAATCAGCATTTTACTATGACAACACTGGATTTTCTGCAAGAGTTATAAAAGTTGTGGTTATATCGCCTCTTGAAGGTTTGAATTTAGCAGACCTTTGTTGCCCAGCTAACCAATCAATCAGAGCAGAATGGGCTCTGGTTTCGGACACAGGGTGAAAAGAGTTGCTGCAGCACAGGCAGTATGAGAAAAATAAATCCCTTGGTGAACATTAAAGCATGGAAACATGTCACAGTAGAGGATCAAAATACAAACATGAACCTGAAAATGATCACAATAGGGCCCCTTTAACAGTACTTGACTGAAAGTGTTTGCTCACGTTGCCAAACCTATCAATCAAATCTGATCAAACCACACACTTTCCCGATGAAGCAGATTAAATCAGATTACTAAAGACGTTTGGTTTGATGGGTTTTAAAAGCTTTAGTGTTCAGAAGTTTTACTTTTATTCATAATGTCATTGGTTTTGTCACTTTGGCTGGTTTCGTTGTTTGAGGTATAAATATTATGAGAACGTTTCTTACTTATTAAAAGTGAGGGTATGCTCTTATTGGATTTTTTTTTACGGGGGGTGGAGTTCATACCAGGTAGATAGTTTGATGGTGCCAGAGCCGTTTGAAAGATTTGAAAAAAATTGAAAATAGGAAGTGAGTACGCAGTTTTTAAAAGTTATTTATCAAAAATAACTTTTACAATTACATTAATAGGAGGAATATGTGGAAACAAAACCATGGGCCAAAATCAAAGTGCAGCTGAAATGAAACACTGACTGACAAACGACAAGAAAAGATTTCTGTGTTTACCAAAACCGACTAAGTATTTTAAGCTGGAGCATGGGCATTAAAGATTCATAAGTGATAAACCATAAATAATCTCTGTGATTATTAATAATCACTTCAGTCCCCAGGTAGGCCCAATGTTAGTCATGGGCAAACAGAGACTTTGTTCACATTGGTGCAATCTGTCACTCACAGGGTCCTCCTGCTCATCTTCTCTTTGGATTGTTACACTCTCTGTTAACATTATAACTTCATCTATTCTCAGAACTTGATGTGCAGGATGTGGTTTGTGGATGTGCTCATTTCCTGTTTGAGGTTCCTCCTCTGTGGTGTTGCTAAGCCACCGAGGTGAACGGGGGTGGCGGAGCTGAGCAGATGTTCGACACCACTTTCCTCACAGCCCGCTGCCTCACAGAGCAGCCTCCGAGTGGGACACAGTTAAACCTGCTATTGACCTGCTGTTCATAACCGGTACTCTGTTACAGCTTTGGGCTTTCCCATCTACAGCTACATTTAAAAATAAATGTTTTCAGTTGGAACAATTTCCTAAGATGTTTGCAACAACAAGATATGTGTTGTCATTATCAGAGCTAGAGAAATATTCGAGGCAAGAGTTAAGTTTGCCAGCACAGAGTCATGCTCCCTCCGTGTGAAACCAGAGTAAATTTACATAGAGATATGGTTGCCCATAGGTGAATATGTTATGAGCAGTGCAGCAACACTCACTATTGTGCAGCAAAGGGGCCAGAACCACCACATCAGGGCCAGAGCGACGAGGATCAGCAGCACCAGGAAGACAATCGCCACCGCCCAACCATTCGCCTGCAGGGAGAGAAGTTTACAAGACAAAAAACAGACAAATGTTGAATTTGAACAAAATGTTTGGTATTTATATTTAGCTGGTGGAGAAGTATATATAAATATAGAGATGTAGATAAAAAGGGGTCTTTACATGATTTTAATTAACCAAAACCATTGATGGTTACATGCAAGGGTGCAAAATGACATCATTGAATTTAGTTTATCTTTATTTAAAGCAATTGAAAAAAAGTAAGAAACTGTGGACTCACTACGGATAAAAAAAAAACAAACACATGATGATCTTGAAACAGAAGATGAGGAAGTTCTGCTTATTAGGATGGTGACTATATTACGCATCCAAAAACACCATTTGAGCACAAAGTGTAACATGAATTTAGGAAATAAGCATCAGGTTATAAAGAGAGAAGGGTAAGGGGAAGAGAGACGTGTTTAAGCTAAGTGGAAATTACACGAAAGAATATCAGAGTCCATCATCGTCTGAGATGCTTTTATTTTGGTATGATTAAGAAGGTCATCCAGACTCACACATGTGGAGGCAGTGATGGTGTAGGAGCTGGAGATGAAGGATTTGCCGTGGTTTAGGCTGATGAGAACATCCATGGTCCTGTAAAGACGAGAGTTGAATAAGTATCCAATGTGGACTGCATTGACAGTAAATGCGGAAAAACACGCCTTTCTTCCAGGTATCTGCCATTAACCTAGCAGAAAACACATTAACAACATGAAACAAAATGACAAATTTACCAGCAGGCATAGAAATGAAGGTCTATGCTGCATTTTTATGCATTTATGAGTCTTATTTTGGTTTATAGGGGCAGGAAGTAGAGCTCCACTTGTCCACATGTACAAGTGTCCTTGAGCTCCCGAACCCAAAACTACTCCCGATAGACAGGCAAGCTCTTTGAATACAAAATCAACTATATAAATGCAGCTATTTTTGTTATATTTTAGGTGTATTTTTTACAGCAAACTGTGTTAGAATGTACGGGCATATTTTTGCTTGGATGTAAATATCATGCCAAGAAGTAAATGCAAATTCATATTTTAGCAATGTCAGCTTCTTTCACTTTTGGATACAGTTTTAGAAAGTGTGTCTTTCAGTGGATATCTTTGTCACAACTCATTAAGTACCAAAATATTTGAGATGATAACAAAAATGTTTTGCTTTAAGTCAAAAAAGGCTACAAATACTTTTAAAAAAAGTGTAACAATATGATATCGGCTGATAAATTATACATTTTATCTCAAGCTAATGCATTGGTAGGGTTCTACAAAACGTCCAATTTGACCTCCAGTGACAGAAAAAAGAACTGAATTGTATTGTTTCAAAAGCGAATCCTGTAAAAGACTGAGAATGCACTGCTCACATTAACACAATGCTCAGTAAACAACACAATGGGTGCAAAGTAAATGCTCCAACTCAGAGGGAGGAAATGTTCTCATTATCACGGCCGTCAGCGTGAGGGGATGAAGTAACCTGACTGGCAGTAACAAGGCTCGTGAACTCCTATGACTTATTTAGAGGGGGAAACGCTGAAGCCAAAATGGGCGCAATTAAAATCCTAATGATGAACGGCACCGCAATTTCCATATGTCTATTACGCCCAATCCAATTACTGCAGGTTTAATGAGAATTCAGGACATGGAACGCCTGAAATCCTCCCCACAACACAAAAAGGAGGAGAGAAAGAACGCAGGCAGAGTGGTATTGTGTGCGAGGGGCCAGCTGTGAGTATGCAGAGTACAGGGGAGGCCTGCAAAAAAACTGGTGCTGCGGAATAATAACAAGAAAGCTCTTTGCTTTGGATTTCGCCTGAGGCAGTGCCTCGGGCCTCCAATTCTCCTGTGGTTCAGAACAGATGAGCTACCTGACCATGTGTCCATTACTATGCAGTGGATTCTAAATATTCTAAAGTGACTCCTTTGCACCTTTCCTAATTTACCACAGCTAAATATATAAAATCCAATTCATGGAACTTTAAAACCGGGTGAACTCTGACACCTTACACAACTTGTTGGTGTCTCCACTTTGCTCTTTCTACTTTATCAAGCCATTGCTTACTCTGTACTCTTTGTTGAGGTCAATATCTCTTTATAACATGTAATCTCTTTTAAGGAATGGTTTAGCCATGCAGGTTTTTTTTAATAGCACAGGCAACAAGCAAGTAGAGGACAATTAGTCTTAATGGTTATAGATTGGTAGTCAGTATGTGTTTTTAATACAAACTGTTTTAAAAGTTTAGAAAATGTTATGATGGATATTTATTCATTCTTTAACAGAAATGACTACATCCATTATTCTATAAACAATGATATGCTCAAATTGTTTGAGTTCTACCTTTCTGTCTAGAAGCGGTTGAGGTTTACATTAAAGAAGGCCCTTGTGTGCTTCCTACTCTTCTGAACCATTAATGTTTGTACTCCTAAAAAGTGAGAACACTAAATACATAAAAAGCATTTATTTCTCAGTGTGAAGCAGTTTGCTTTCCTCAAAAATCCTCCCTTTGTATGGGTTGCGGGGGCGCTGCACGGCTCTGCAGGTCCTTGCATGTTAACTAAGTGCTTGTGCTAAATGGGTGAGGGGAGAGGCTAATTTAGCTGACACCCTCTATCCGTGATAATGGTGGGCAGGTTGTTAATCAAGCTGGAGGTGTGGACCTCGGCGTGTGAAGGAGGAAGGCTCCCAAGCGAGTTACACTGACGAACAAACCCCCCCTTAGCCTGACATCGCTGGACATCCTTAACGCACCACAACCCAACCATAGTCAGCGAGGTCTTTTTTCTCCCTCCCTGAGACGCTGAGTGCTAATTTAGCCAGTTACTGTTGAGTAGGCAGAATCTGCTCCAGCACTGAGGCATAAGTCATATACGCTCTTTCTATTCTCACCCTTAAAGATCCAGGAAGATTAACAAAAGAATGATTAGTAATTGGGTGACAATGTCCACCTAAAGTGGTCCGTTTGTGCAATCGCATTAGAAAAAAAGTGGTAAGTCATTCGCTCGACGAAAAAATTCAATCAGAGTATTTTGATAATTACCTAATTGTTTAAAGAATTTGCCAAGAAAGAAATTACTTTAATTAGAGGTCTCCTGAGCCTCTGACTTTCTCTGTTCGATCATAAAAAAATACTTTTGGTCAGACAAAAAGGAAGAAACTGGATGTTTTTACATTAGCTTCTGACAGTTTATGGCAAAACATTTGATAGCTTTGATTGAAAATAAACCCCTGACAGACAAATTGATATGTCAAACTTGAGTTGTCCACTTTTCATATCTAATGATGGTGGACCAAAACATTAATGGTCTTATACAGCTATTTTTTCCTGCAAAGCCTTGATGAGGGCCATTAGTGGATGTTCCATAGAGAAAAGCTATGCACAGACAGGAAATAAAGAGGGTCCGAAAGTGTTTAAACAAAAAGGGAAAAAGGCAGCTGATTGGGTTTGAAAAGGAGCCGGGTCAATACACTTTTTTTCGAAGCTCCCTGTCATTTTACTCAACTTCGGTGAAAGTCAGTGCGTGACCCAGAGGAAAGCGCTGCAGCTGCTTTGTGGTTTCAGTTATGTTTTAATACATGGGAAATGAGGGGCAGAACATCACAGGGTTGGGTACATTTGGTAGAAAGCATCACACGCTGCTAGGGACACCAGTTGAATGGCAGAAGGCTTCTTCCTGCAGCGGATCTCTTGCTCCCCGTTAGAAATACTTTGTCCCAGGGCTCGCTATAATCTGTCAGAAAGTAAGACCGCTGTGACACTAAGCTTTGGTGATTCGATACAGCTGGAGCGGCTGACAATGGTGACGCTAATGGCTTTCAATGGCTTCCCTTAAAGATGTGAAAATTGAGGAGGCTGAATAATTCACGGGAGAGCATATGCAGGTCCTGTCGCTCGGCATCCAGAAGTCATCACTCTGAAAGAGTTTGTGTGGCAGAAGTTCTGACGGAGGGGAGGAATCTCGACCTCATGCAGCCTGGGGACCACAGGAGAATTTGTGTTCCGTTGTAACACATCCACTCTAACAAACTGACGGATGTTTTCTGACAAGGCAGCTGGTCCTTTAGAAGACCATATCAGTGTGATGTAAAAAACACTATTCTTTACCACAAAGCTTTTACTTTTGTGGGGAATATTTTGCAAGACGTTTTTTTTCTCCCAAAAACAATATTACAATCATCCAAAAATGTCCGCTGTGGTGGTCAGATTCAGTGTTTTTTCTTCTACTAAAACTTTTCATGAAGGTGTGTTTACACCTGCATGACGAGCCCAGTTAAACAGTTAGCTAAGGAACCAGTCGCTAATGAAGTCACATTTGCTTCATCCACATGCTCTTCACAGGGTAAGAAAGTTCCTCACACGCAACGAGGTAGCTTCTGAGTCCTACCAGGAGCCTACTGTATAACCCATAGTCTATAACATTTCCATTAAATGATTTTTGTTTAAACTTCATAGACCTCTTTCTTTTTTTTTCTCTTTGTGAATGCAAACCAACTGGAAAATGTGAAGAATTCATGATCTTGGCAATGGCTCCAATCAGGAACCCAACCTTTAGTTTTGAAGTAAAAAAAAAATCTGAATTTAATGTTTATTTCTCTTTTGTCAATCCAGTACAGTGAAGATCTTGAAACATCAGACATAATAAAAGTCTGAAGTTAAACGTTGCTCTTGCATCCTTCAATCAAATCGAGCTGATTCCAATCTTGTTATATGGCAATCAATGCCCATTCTACATGTCTGTGTCCAACAACATTGAGGACAATCGAACAAGAGGACATCTTCATAGCCCCACTGGAGCAGATGGAGTGAAGCTTTTGCTAGCAGCCCCGGGACAGCCTGTTTAATTATTGACGAGCATTAGCATTAGCTACTGTACCTGCTATGTAAAGCAGGTGTCGACTCCCCCCTTAGTTATTTTATGTTCTCCACCATCATTGTGAAAACACCAGGTGAGGACATGCTGATGCAAGAGCGCAGCCACTTAACCTCTCGATCGACGGCCCAGCAGGGAATGCTGGGACTCCTAATGGGAAAACACTGAGGGGGGAGGGAGCGGGGAAGGAAGGGATTTAGCAGATGCCAGCGTTTCTTGCCTGATACCGCAGCTGTCAGCACAGATGATGCCTCCACAGTGAGTGCCCCTACACAGCTCGATGACCAACTGAGGACGCTATGATTCCCGGACATCCCAGCTCAATGTGGAGCAGCCTGCTTCACGTTCCCAGTGGAACAGGAAGTTGTCGCTGAGCACCTCAGCCCGGATGACTGCTGCATCTGAAATATGTTCCCCAGCGACCACGTTATTGAGGTCAACTCAGAAGTTAAAGCTATGTTTCCCCAGGACAAGGCCTCGTATGTAGCAAAACATGGTTCGAGAGGGGAGAAGGAATGTGCAGTCAGAAGACAATTCTTCTCCGGCTGAGTAGAGCCGTGCTTACGGAGCGCCCTGCGCACCGGTAGTGGTGATGGAACAGAAGCAGACAGATGGACGGAGACGGAAGTTCCCGGGCTCCGCTGTTCCATGCAGGTGGTCCTGGGTGCGGGGATTGTCAGTGCATGGTGAATTATTTAAATGGGGAGCGTGGAAAAGGGAATGGCGGCATCTGTCGCACATCCTTTCAAAGCCCCTCCAGCAGATGTGTTTACTCATCGCCCTTACCAGCTAACTACTTAATGGGTCACCATCGGCAGCCAAGAGTTAATTAAGCAGGCCTTTTGCAAATGGCGGGCACAAAGCATCGGCATCAGCTCAGGTCTTATCAGGTCGCACCAGAAGCTGCAGGACTGTGGCTTTCAGATGTAGTCCCTTATGTTTCTTTACAATGCTTCTTTGTCTAGTTGATTGAAAGATATCAGACAAATTTTGCTCTCCTAATTTTTTGAGGAAGACATGTCCAGCTGCTGCTCCTGTAACTCCACTGCACCGTGTGTATCTCCCTGTTTATCTGAAAGTGATGCCAGCTGGAGAAAGTGTGAAATATAGTATTGCCTCACTGGAGAGGAAAGAAGCAGTGACACGCTTTAACAAATAAAAAAGAGACAAACATACCTCTTGGTCTGAAGGGTCGTTTGAATGTATTTGTTCAGAAGAAATTGTTTTGAAATGTTAGCCAATCAGAACTAAAATAAAGTTAAAAAAGTGACCGACAAAACAGCACATGTAGCCATCTCTCAAAGAAAGTGGATCAAACTCACTTTAAATCAAGCCTCAAGACTTTTCTGTTTGTCGCTGCCTTTTATTTAATTAAAAATGATTACCGTCATTTATTACACTGCACAGTAACCTTTATACTGGTCCTATTTAATGCATCTTACTTAAAACTTAATCAATGTATAATGTACTGATTTATGCAAAACTTTTTCAGTGTTCAAGTGCTTGTTGAAGCTAAAATCTACAAGAACATTTTGTTATATCCAAAACAAACAAACAAAACCTAATAAAAACCTGACTGCACGTCTAACTTGGTGTTTTATATCCCTTCAAAAAACTCTTTCGGCCCTGTCGGTCAGCATCTGGCAGGAAAACATGTTATCATGAGCAGTTTAGACGTTAAAATGAGAGGATTATGTGAGGTAAGGTTCAAGTTGATTTGGAGTAGTTACAGCATCGCCCTCATCATATGATACATAATCTGTTTTAGAGCTGAAAGACCTTCAGGAGCCAGCAGCACTCATAATCATACATTTTTGATTGGATTGGAGTCATCCAGGACATTCAAATCTGTTGTTCCATCTAGAATGCCTTAGCGATCATCTGTTATGGTTTGGGATTATAAGAGATGACGTTAAAGTCAAACAATAGCGATGCAGCCAGGAATAAATGCATATTTACACTGTTTTCACTTCAATCTTTGTGCGTTGTATGTATGGGGTGTTTTTCTGTCGGGCTCCCGTCTACAATGTTTACTGCGTCTTGACGCTACAACCATCTCTTCATCCCTACTTCTACTGTTTTAACATACTGCTAATCTATAGATTTAGGAGTTGTTTATGTGCACAGGAGAAAAGAACTGTGCATGTAAAAACTTTGAAGTGTTGTATTTAAATATCAGATATATGGCTGATTTAAAAAAACAAATCGGCTCCTAAACTAAACAAAGAGCAGCACACAAACATCTACAAGCCTGCAAAAAGGAGGAAATAAAACAGTTTTGAAATGGTTCTAATGAAAGAAGAGAGGAAGTATCGCTTTGTGTGTGATTTCTAGATGCAGCTGAAAAGTTAACTTGATACTAGTTCCTTTTTCAATGGAAACATAGCAATTTGTGGGTTGATTTCACATGTTAAATGTGGTTTGATGGTCCTATTTTTAAATGACAGTGAGATGCCTTTCTTTAGAATTTCACATGCCAAGATCAGAACTTAAAATAAATCTACGGAAACACAACATACACATTAACTATGGAGTTATTTTGGACCATTGCTATGTTTTCCAATCAAAATGTGCATATATCCAATCATTGAGTCAAATTTTTACATTTGTATACAGTTTTTCCCCACTCATTAGCAATATTTGTCTGAAACACTAAAACAGAAAGTTGGGTCATAGACTGTAGGTGCATATAAAATTATAAAAAAATCGGACAAAAAGAAAGTCGATATTGGCAGCATATGTAACAACACTTTTTACTTACTGTCCCACTTCATAGAGCATCGGGGCAGGGCACAGCAGATAGTCATTACGCACATAACTCGGTGTATGAGCTGGAAGAACAAAAGAAGAAGAAAAGACAACGTGTCAAAAAGCGTCAGAGAAGGACCAAAAGAAGTTAGAGCAGCATGAGACCGGTGCTCAACACAGAAACGCACACAATAAAAATCTGGGCATCACAGATTTATAGATCTCTACCAAAAAAACCTTAAAAAAACGTGAATGTTGGCGGATATTGATTAGATTTGTAGTGTGCATTGATTCTGAAAATCTGATACAATTTGAATTTTGATTCTTTCATAAATAAACATTCCTTTAATATCAAATAAAGCAATATTACACAATAATTATCAAATATTTTAAACTGTTGTTACAATCTGTATCAAATGTAATCTTTAAATCAGTAAGGAAACTATTATTCATGTATCGTTTCATATGACCAATTTGATCATTATTACTATCATTTAACTATTATATATGTGTGTGTGTGTGTGTGTGTGCGTGTGTGTGGTCTGACGGAGGTCGCTCTGATTATTGATATTATTTTTCCCTGCTCGTCTCCTCGGGCTCCCGCTGGTTTGCTGATGGAGAAGACTATAGCATCTGCTCCACATATGTGCTGTGTGTGTTCCATAGTTGCCATGATGCCTGTCCATAATTATAAGGTGCCCCCCTGTTGCAAAGGTCTGTGCTGAACACATGCAAAAGCCAATAAGGGAATTAATAGCCCCCAGTGGGCGAATGTGAGACAGCCTAAACTGAGAAAGGACCAACAGAAAGACATCTGCTAATGGCCACTTACTCATTCGGATGGAGTTCTTTTTTAGTGTTTTATCGTCAAGTTGAGATGGAAATCAAAAATAGCCCATCAAGGAGGGAAGTGTTGTCATTGGCAGTCGTCGATCCCGCGGATCCCACGGCCAAATGAGAGCTTGCAAAGATTGGCTGTCGGTGCCAAATCCTATTTGCTTCTTGTAAAAGGATTTCTTGACAGAACAGACTGTGAACTCAAAATAAGGAGCACAGTGACCTATATAGCCTCCGTTCCTCTGATCTGATCAGGTGGGGAGCTGCTAAGAGATAGCAGTTGGTCAGGTTTGTTTTGTTGATAGGGAGATGTGGAGGGAGGCTGAGCAGGTCTGACTGCACTCATGTATGATGTTTGAAGACTCACCACATTGGCCCTCCGAGAGCATAGGCCGCAGGTAAGGCCAATGGTGCATTCAAGGGCTCTTTGGATGGTCACATTGCTTGAGTTGTGAAGATGTTCTTATAACTGCTTTGTGTAATGAGCTTTGTTTTAGTTCACCTTCCAACTTTCAAATGTGGTCGACGGCTTCAGAAAAGGTTAGAAAGCGCTGAATATCCATGAATATCAAACTATACAAGAAGGACTTACATGGCACTTGCCACAGCACCTTTCAATCACCACGATCGATTTAAAATCAATTGGACTAAATCTCACGTGGGACTGGAGTTTCTTATAGTACAGATCCTGGAAATCGCATAAATTGCAAAGTAAATGCAAAACGGCAGACTTCCACTTGGGTTTCCAATAAAACTACAAGAGGCTTTTTATTAAGCTGTTACATCATGATCACGAGAACCCTAACAGATCTCTATTTCTTCTGCTCCAAAGCTAATTCATTTTATGTGTAAACCTACTTGGTGAGAAAACCGATTCTGATTATAATTTTCGCGGGCTTTGAGACAGAGGCCAGACAGGATTAATAACGTGATTCCACATTTTTTGCTTTCATAGTGATTAAAACATATCAAATGACACAGCATGAGGAGCCTGCTCATTAAGGAGCCCCGTGGTTAAGGCTCTGCTGTAGATGTGATGGTGTGAATGCAACATGTACTCTATCAACTGTGATTTCCAGCACTTACTGAAGGTCTGCTCGTTGACGATGAAGTTGCAGACGACGCCTTCGTTGCTGCGGCCGAGAGTGAAGCCGTTCCCTCTGAGGACGATGTCGAAGGACTCTGTGGAATGTAAAACAAATGGAAGATAAGACTGGGGGGATCATGTACAGAATATATGTAGATAATGCAGCCACAGTGCAGATCTAAACCAACAGCCTGTTATCAATAAACTATGCTTTGCACACTTTTTTTAAAACAACTATTTAAATAAGTTATTCACAGTCTTCTTTATCCTTTTTTAAACCAACTGACACTATTTTAAAGTAGGCCCTATTTTGTTCATTTGCAGGTCTCATATTTGCAGATTGTAGCTTTACTGTGACTCGTTCACATCCTTTTATGTTCAAAAAGAGAAACTCCCTCTTGAGGAAGCTTTGGAATTTTAGCCTCTGCAGACCATTTAAATGCACAAAAATATAACACACTAAAGAATATGGAAAACCCCAAAACGCAAAAAAAAGGGCCCCTTTAAAGTTATATGGAAAAAAAACAAAATGAGCACTGTGGGAGTTTGAATGAGTGCCAGGCAAAAGCAAAATCAAAGCTTTCAGATGGCTGGCAGGACCAGTAGCAGAATCCTGTTTGAACTGTGTGTAACTTCAGTAGTTTATGTTGTGTGTTGCACAGCTGGACACTTGACATTGTCTCTTCTGTGAGTTCAATTATAAAATATTTACAGATGTTACAACCCAGGGGTCACACCCAATTAACCTAGGGTGATAAATCAGGGTCGCAGGATGAATTTCTAAGAAAAATACATTTCCGTCACACATTTTTTTACTTTCACTTTAGTTTTTAAGTGAAATTCAAGATACTTTCATGAATTTAGGCCACCAGAACTCAATGAAATTAAATATTTCTTAAATGCTCAAAACTCATAATCTGAGGATGAGCAAAGGTTCATAATCTGGGGCCTTACAGGGTTCAGTGGATCAATCTATAAAGGGATGTGTTTTAAATTGATAAATAAATGCAACATGTGCCTTGATTTAAAATAATCTGAGGTTATGCAGGTCTCTTATACTGCCCTTAGTGATTGATCTACTCCTCGTCCGTAAGCATACTTAGAAATGTATCTTGAGTTAAATAAGCAGGAAGTAACCATGGACCTGGAAAGCATGACGTGTGCACAGTGCAGCGGGAGGATGCACTCACCGTTCACACAGACACTGGAGGGCTCCACACTCAGGATCTCTGTGCACGAACGCTTTAATATCTGGAGGAAAACAAATTAAATGGGTACATTATCGCTTGAGGGCCAAGAATAAATACATCAAGTCCTGGCTGTTATCGGCTCTGTCAAGTTTAGAAAACAGATTAGGGTGCAACACCTGAGAAATGTCTCGCTCCTGATCAGGGCCTGGCGTCTAAAGGAGAGCGCTAAATATCGGTGGCGGGGAGAACAGGAGGAAAGAACGGCAGCTGCGTTAGCCTTTATGGGAAAATTATGCAAGACTATTACATTTCTCAGATCTATTAAAAAACCTCCGGGATCCCGCATTATCATATAAAGAGGCCTGTGTGAGCCCACTGTCATGGAGCCGCACTATCCGCCGCGATTCAATAAATCAACAAAGGACAAACTATGCAAATCCCAGTACACAGTCGGTAAAAAGAAGCATATTAACTGCAATATAGGACACTTGAACCTTTCATTTGATGTTGGGTGAAACTTCAATCTGAGGAGAGGAAGACGGGATTGTTTACAGTGGCCTTATTAAATATGATGGTTTGATATGGGATTGTGAAAAGGGGAGAGGCTTGCACATGACAGCTGGGAGGGAAAGGATCTGCTGCTGTTCCTCTGAGCCACTATTTTCCCCATCTAATTACTTCCTTGGCAGTGCCCGAGCAAAAAGGGGAGGGGAAAAAAAAGGACTGCTTGCGTGCCTTTGCTTAAAATGAAGGAGGGACTCAGAGAATTACATTCAAGTGTAGAAATGTTGCTGTAAATAAGGAATTTGGAAGTAATCAAACGAAATGTAAGGCTTTTTAAAGATGTTTGGGTAAATTAAGTAATCTGTCAGGGTTAAAGGACCTCAGCATTTTGGAGACACTTATACTAAAAGCTTTAACAGTGGAGATTACAGGCATTAGAACTCAAACAGCAGCTTTTCATTTGTCTGGGATCGAGTGACAAACATTATTTACAGGCTGCAGGGGGGGAACGAGGCAGTCGTCCAAATATCTGAAGTCATCTCAGACAGTGTAACTGTTGGGCTTTCTGAAAGTGTCAGACCGGTTAGGTCTTTTAGCGGACATAATTAGGTGGGAAGGGTACTCCTGTCATACAGTGTCAAACAGGAATGCATGTTGGAGTTGGTGACACTGTACCGGTCGCAGCTAAAGTAAACAATAACGACATGGCTACTTTGCAATTTGGGGTTTTCCCTAAAGGCCCGCAGCTTAGACAACAATGGTCCAGTGTAGCACAGAGAAAAAATAATGTTTTACCCTGCTGGTCACTGAGGCAGAGCCTGCAGCAAAAGGCTGCACAGACGATCTGAAATCCTCCAAATCTAAAAAGAGGAGCGAGGAGGCTAACTAGTCAGGAATCCAGTTTTACTAATCAGAGAAGAATGCACTGGGATGTTGGCACTGTGCGCAGAGCCTCCGAAGAACTGAGGGGATGAGCTTTATGTTGTTGTTTTTGTTGTGCAGGACAAACTTGTAGAGGCTGTCATAATTTTGGGGGAAAGATCGAAAAATATGTAAATGGTTTTAATGCAAATGGGCGACCTTGTGACACTGTGGACGCTCTTAAAACGAAAAATAAAGTCCCTCTTAGCTCATCAAAAACAGATTGAAAGCATATTTCTTCCATTTATAGATAATCAAATCCACCCTTTCACAGGCTTTCAACAAGTTGTACAAGTAGACTCACATGCTCCTAGAGATGATGTTATAAATCAGAACAAGGGGAATGTTTGTCTTTTGTTTATTTGCTAGTCATGGTTACCAATGCTTTATAATGATCTAATAAACATTATACCTATTTGAAGGTATCGTTGTTGAATTTTCACTGTTTAGGATGTTGCAGAAACAGGGTTCCCAAACCTTCCTGAATATCAAATAAAGGACTTTCTAAAGACCTAATCCCTGAGCCAAGAACATGGCATATTTTGAGACATGGGGAAAGATTAATTACTGATGAAACATTAATGTTTCTTATTAAGAGGATGGGTAAACAGTAAAACATGGGAATAGAAACCAACACAACTTCATATTCCATTCTTCCAAAATGTATGGATTCAAGCACTTTTAAAGACGCATTTTTATTTCTGTCTCAGACTCAGGTTAGAGCCAGCAGGCATTGTTGGGGTCATGCAGTTGTTCAAATAAAATAATGCATCACACATGCACTTTAACATGTGTTGTAATCACAATGCTAAATTATTAAAATAAGGAATTAAAAATAGGTATTTTGCATATTCTGAATTGACGTGCATGGGGAATGAGAGCCACAGTTTTAGACAACCTTCTCTCAATCTGCAGTCGCGCTGTGAAAAATCAATCATAGTTGTTTTTACTTTGGATCACACAACAGAAACAAGACACACCCTTTGGCTCTGCGTCCCTCCGGCTGCAAGTCTCACAGCTTCGTCTTTTCCTAAACACAGAGATGCAAAGTCCAGCTCAGGTCGGTGCGCTCCGCAGGGCTCCGGGCTCACATTCATGTAAAACTGAAGCCATGCAAACCCCCGCCTTGGCTGACAGCGTTTAGGCTAAAAAAGCTGCAGCAAATGGAAAATATCACTAATTGGCTGGCAGTGGGTGAGGAGGGAAACTTCATATAAACACGGTTTAAAGGGACTCTATTCACTGATACAGCGAGATGGGGTTGATGCGTGACGCTGGCTTTTATTTTCGAAAATGAAAGCAATGGTGTCCTAAACACAATAAAAACACGGTGAGAAAGCCGTCATATCGACAGTGACTAACTGTCAGGCTGCTTGCACGTCTTCATTTGCTACAGAGTGGCAAAGACGTTTCCATTTCTGTCTACAAAGTGGGGACACAGCCAGCAGTTATTTCCACACACACATTTTCCATGCAATGGTTCTGCATTAATGTGTGTAAACTTCAATGAAAGCCAGGGCAGGGAATTTTTTCTGAACACTTGATTACCAAAATATTTGTTTTTCTTTTTTAAGGACAATTTATTTAAATTATTTCCTATTTCGGACATTAATGTTAAATTCCACCTGTTTTTCCTCATACATCCATCTTAAACTTGAGCTGACTGCAGTCCAGGACCACACACACACAAAAGCACACACACATACACACAAACAGAAAGTAGGCGCACTTACAGAATTGACGATGCCTTTGAGTGCGTGGAAGCCATCTTTGACAGGAAACACTTGGTCCTTGGTGTCCGCTACATCAGCAAGCTGTTGGTATCATCAAGAGTGGAGTTAACAAGAAGAGGTTTAATAACTGCTTTCTTCTTTTTCTCTTTTCCTCTTTATGACGGAGCACTGTCTTTGCTTTCATATCATGGGCAGGAGGAGACATAGCAGATGGCATGACTGTGGCAAACACTTTGCTCAACCATTAAAAAAAAATAAATCACTTCAGCACAAACTGGGAGCAATATTGTCTTTGTGATTTGACTTAATAAGAGCTCATCACGGGGTGGTTACCAATGGTTACCAAGGGACAGGCCACCATGTTGGGAGAGGGACAGTGAAGCGGCAGACATCACTGACATCAGTGAAGATTATATGTTGTGGACATTCTTCCTGTGGCCAGTTCAATGTGTGTGTGTGTGTATATGTGTGTGTGTGTGTGTGTGTGTGTGTGTGTGAACAATGGTCTATAACGGATATGACTGGTATACACTGCAAATATATAAACACAATATATGTAACCTGATAATATATCTACACAAATACAATGGGTTTTGTTATGCATTTGAGGCATTAGTAAAGAATAATTAGAAGGACGCCGTGCTTACACTTTAAACATCAACGCTCACTCGCTTAAATTCTGGCTAAAAACGTCCTATGCAAAAACAGAACTAAAACAGAATTCAAAACTACTATCTCAATATTAATGCAAAAGTATACACAGTACACTAACATATTTTAATCCGACCAATTTGTTATAGTGTCTTTGTTTTTTTGCTCATGGTTCCACACTGGTTGGTAGTTGTGTTGGAAAGGCAACACCCGCTGTTTCATGTAGTGCAGTTTATGAGTTCACTTTGTGGAGCAAAACGAACGACAGATGAGCCTCTGAAAAGTGGATTATGCTGCAGGAGTTGTTTACTCGAGATTTTTATTGATATTACTTTAAGACATGGATTCTCATTACAGGTAATAGCACTCACAATACTTGTGTTTACCTTTCTTGACGCTCTCCCAACATGGCAACATGTCTCTCGTTTTACATGTGATTTAGCGCACACTGCTTCAGATTAAGACTCAAGCTTTCTTACCTGCTGCTCATCGAAGTCCTTGATACCCACGCAGTAAACACGGGCTCCGAATTTCCTCGCCTCGTCAGCCTGAGGATCAAACAAATGAGGAGATGATGTGCAACAGGGTGATGGATGCAACAAAACATTTTGAAATGCCCGGTCCAGATCACATTCAGAAAAAATAAGACATATTTCACTAATAAATAACAAAAGGGTAGAATTGGTTTTTTTTGGAAAAGCGAAATTGTAAAGCATGATTTTTGTTAGACAATATGAACCTCACCTCTTTCACTGTGAGCTCGTGAATGTAGGTTTCAAGTTTCCCGTCGGTCAGAGCCAGGATGATGCTGGAAGATTTGGTCGCCTGCGTCTGAATCTGAGCTGTGGCCTTCAGGTTCCAATGACACCAAACGTTACGTCACATCTCAAGCTCCAGGTATCTTTGCAACAAAACTTCTGATCATTTCTTTGAGAGAGTTAACTTACCTCTTTTATTCCCTCATGCATATATGTTTCACCTGCTGGTTTAACGTCCCGCAAGCGTTTCAGACCCTCTTCTATCTTGTATCTAAACAACACACAAAAACATTAATGGTTGACATTTTGGTCCACAGGCACTTTTACTGTACTATCCAGTTTGGCCTTTTAAGGCACCAGGGAAATAAATCCCTCACCTCAATCATGCAAACCTTTCCCGCAAGAGACGGTTCTTGAAAACCCAAATCAACTGAACCCTGTAATAAAATGTTGTTCTGGTACTAAACTTACAGATACATATAGTAGACGCCTTCCTAATTTAGGCCAAATTGGATATTACTCAAACTCAGTTCTACTTAATCCTGTAGTTCCATTTATTGTACACATGTTTGGTTGAGGTTTCTTTACTGTAATCACCATGAAAGGAACTCAAAGGACCACAAAGGTGCTGTGGGAATGTCTACTGTGACCTTAAACTTAGCAATAAATGACATCTGTGGTCCTTCTACTTTGTTGTATTTGTATTTTGGAGATTTCTGACACTGAAATCCTCCTTTTTGAGAGTTTCAAAGATGAAGAATCAGGATGTATTCCTTATCATTAGAGATAATTATACTGACTCCCCAAAGATACTTAGAATATAAGCTGATAGTGGTAGAACTGAGAAATTATGGAAAAAGACTTTGCATTTTATTTATCCTGCAACAATCCGATAAGAAGCTATTGATGAATAAATAGTTTGGCTACCTGAGTATTAGGTTACTTCATCACAGAGATGCAAAAAAACAGCTAAACATCCAGCTGAACATTCAGTATTGTTGATTCACAAAATGAGAGACTTTGAAGAGAGGCTTTCATATGAATTGATCGGGACAAAAGAGAGAATCTTTCTTCCTGAATTTTTCCGAATCTTTTAACACAAGGCGACACACATTCCTGTATAAAGGACGTGAAAACGTGGATTTAGAATAAAAAGGTGACCTTTAAAGACTACGGCAAAAACCGTGACAGTTTAATGACTTTAATGCTCCTTTATAAGTGCCAAAACACTGAGCATGTCTTCCCCTTCTTCACTGCTTACTAGTTGCTTTCAGTTCTGCTGACCTGCTCACTATGTCTGCACACATACATATTAAAGTATGTACTGTATGTTCTGTATATGATCATGGGTATACTGTAGGTGGGTATATATTTATGTGTGTATGAATGTTTATTTATAAAATCCTCCCTAGGTTTATTTCAACCCTTAATGAAGTATGAATTGAAGTAGGGGGTAGCAACTGGAAGACATACTAAGATCATATCTTAGTGCCCTGTGTCTATCACTGGCATGTCTGCACGTTTTATACACACTTGTATTTTTCTTTGTTGCTTCTTTGTTGTGTTAGGCTATACTTTATGTAAAAACATGAATTTGTATGCATGTATTCTGCATCTGTTAACGATAGTCAATAAATAAAAAGCATATGAAAGAAAATCTATGAAACTTCTTAAAAGGTAAGGTACAGTATCCATGGAAGCAGTATTGTAATTACAGAGCAATATGAATTGATTGCACAGAGGTTATGTCAGGGTTCAGTACCTGTCTCCGGTCAGAGTCAGCAGGACTTGTGCTCTGGCCGAGAACACGATGAACGAGACTCTCATTCTGGGGCTGAAAAAAGATAAATAATAGAAATCAGAAATGTTAAGTTTTATCAAAATATAACACTCAGCACAACGTTTGGAAAGTATACTATAATGTTGTAATATTTACTCAGATTTTCTCCTCCTCATATCCTCCCTTCATCTTCTGTATCCACCCCCCACACAGTACGACATGTAAAACGCTCGTTCAGGAGTCAGTGTGACTGACAGTTTTATATATAATCCCACAGAGGTTCAGCTCAGTTATGGAGAATTAAAGAGAGGAGTATAATCGAGCAAACAGAAGGGGCTCTTCTAATGTCAACTAATATTAGTGTAGGACTTAAAGCAGCTTCGGTGGGATGGAAGGAAGTGATTAATCAATTCACAGACAGGAAACATGTTGTGAGGATGAGTCACACATAAACACACCTCCTGTTACACAGATATGGTGTACCTTGTACCTGTGAGTGTATAAGGTGTGAACTGTCCGGACACTCCCTCTGTTATATAGCAGCACACTCGCAGCCTCAGAAATATATACAAATATATACATCCCACTGTGAAAATTGAAATCAGCCAAAAAGTGAAGAAAATTAACAACTCTCACTTGCTGGTATTGAGAATTGCAAAAATGGTTACAAATCAGTCAAACACTTCCCTCTAGTTACAGCTGTAACGCCACAAAGGAAAAATACTTCAATACAAATAACATTCCTGTGATTTTTTTCAAAGTGCATTCAAGAACAAGTACTTAAATCATAAAAGTTACACAGCATCTTAAAAGTACCCCAAACTGCCACAATTCTAAGTGATGGAGAATGGTTTGTCACCATTTTTGTGACAACAGAATACCTGAGGTTCGGTTATCAGTACTCAAACAATAATTACAAATATATATTTACTCAAGCAATATAACAGATTCCTCAACAAAAGTATTTCATATTTAACTAAATCAACAAGCCTTCCATTTTCTCCGTACATAAACAGGATGTATTTTTCCTTATTAAGTTACAGACTAAAATGCAAAGTATGAGTTACATAAAAATGAGATTTTCTAAACTCTGTGCTACTCTTCTTTATTCATCTTGCTAATATCGTAATCCCGTTTCTCCACATTCTGATTCTGCGCTTGCCATTTCAGTCTCAGTGAGCTGTGATCAAAGCATCTAATAAATGTATTTTTTCCTCACCCCAATCTGCAGTACAAGTCTGCATGCAGATATTGATTAAATTAATTTCACTTAACTTAATTCTGAGGATGTAAATGCGTGCATAATGGCCTGAAGAATTAAATGTTGCTCCACACATCACACTGACACAAGATGTGTTAAATTAACATCTCAAAGATACAAGATGTTTGTCGAGCAACAGCATACATCAACCTATCTAAAAATGAATCCAAAATTAGAACAATAACGACATTATATAATGTTTAGTGTAGAAAGAAAGAAAGAAAGAAAGAAAGACGTACTTTTATTAATCCCTGTGGGGAAACTCGAGAATTCTGCATCCTAGTGTTTGACCAATCCTAGTGTTAGGAGCAGTGGGCTGCCATATGTACAGCACCCAGGGAGCAGTGTAGGGAACGGTGCCTTGCTCAGGGTCTTTCGGGGACTTGAACTGGTGACCTTCCAGTCCCAGGCCAAGCCCCTAACCACTGTGCCATGCACCACCCAATAGTACGGATATGACCAATAGTTCCTGTGGTTACAAAAAATCCACAATTTGAAAACCAATACAACAAAAGCCTAAAAACCTCAACCAATGCATAGTTAGAGTTCACTAGCTTTTTTGACAAAGGAAATAAAAAGACTAAATATGCTTTCAGAAATGGAATTTGGAGAGAAAGTAGGATCTAATCATCTCTATTTTAAATCATGCATGCGATCAGTAACGAGTCATTTCAACCTTTAAACTTCCCTGAATCCCTTAAAGTATTATACTAAAGGTATAAGACTCGTGAGATTCAGTCAGAGTTACTTCCTGTGTCTGTAACAAACACATAGCACACGGATTCTATCCCACGGAGCGAGCTAAACTTCAGATAGTTAAGCACAGAAGTGTTTCCTTCAGAGATCCGAAGCCTTCGGAGCATAAGGAGAGGTGCTGATATTTCTCACCCACGTGACACATGGCCCAGTCGCGATCGTCCCCCGCAAACCTAGCACAATCTTTAAGCCACACGGCCACATTTGGCTGGTGGCGGTAGCAGCCATATACATCCACATCCTGTCTGCAAGTTTCATATGTGGACTTAAAAGTAGCTGGAGACGAGGATAAATGGTGGGTGGCGACTTAAGGCTTTCGGTGGGGCTTGTGATTGTATACGTTACCGCTAAGGCAGTATAGAAAGACTAAGACGCAGTGATGCCAAGGACATATCAGAGGGTGGTGGCGGTGGGGGAGGGGGTTGATGAAGTAGTCCAGTTCGCTCCACATGGCGCGACAGAAGAGCTCTTGGTGAGCGAGCATTGTTTAGCAGATTGTCCTCGTCGCCTTCCAGTGTTCTTTTGCTTTACTGTACATTGTCTGCCTGTCAGCCGTTCTGTGGTGGAAGCAGGGGATAAGTGTGGAGCCGGACCCCCCCGGTGCAAATGGCCATTCTCACAGCCCAGAAGACTGCTCCTCTCTGCCACCCACTCCCACCTGGTGCCTTTGCTATTTTCTTCAACCAACCACTTCATTCTGGCTGGGTCGCCGCCGTCTGTACTGTGCTGGCAGGCGCCGTTTGACTCAAACGTTATGCAAGCTGAACGTTTCAAGCTGGTTTCTCTGCTTTCGTCTTTTTAATGAATTATGTGCAAAAAGGGTGTCATAGATTTTGCTATTTGATAGTTTGTAAAAACAGGTGGGAGCTGCAACTCATGTCGTAGGCTCTGTAATTATAGCTATTAACTGCAAAAGAAACCGTGATGTATTAAACATGCAAAACAAAAGGTATTTTGGTATGGCCGTGTAAGGTTGACCTACCACGTCATCTTTATGAGATAGTTAATCTGTTTTCCCGAATTCTTTTAACATTTACAGTTTTAACATCTTTTTTTATATTTATTTCAAAACCATTAATCTTATTCTGTGGAGCATAATTCACTTCTGCGAGCATTATGAAACCCTAAAACTTTGTTTCCAAGAAAATGCCCGACATCAACACTAGCTTTGTACTGACCTCACAAATCTGTCGGTGAGGTTCTTCACGAACGAGTAGATCTCGACCCAGTCATTGGCGACACTTCCGGACCTAAAACGAGAAGACAACAGTGAGTTTGCAGTTCGTCAGTGGCAGCAGACTGTACGCTGGGGAGAAAATACTGTACAGTATTTGTGCTTTGCACCACAGCCACAGTTGGACATTAACACCATCCACATGCTGGATAATTGTGCTGATAGGTCTGTGTTGCATAGCAGCCACTTCAGCTGTTAGAACACACACATTTTCACAGGAGCTTAGCTTTCTACATATCTACTTGGCAAGACATTTCGAATGCTGAAGACCAATGTGACAGTAAGTGTGTCCAGGCCAATATGAGTAATGGTTCCACGCCACACTCTCTAAGAGTACATGGGAAAAAAAATCCTCCAATAAAAAGATCTAGGTTCAGTAAAAGATGGCCAGGTGTGCACTTGGAGCAACAGGCAAGCAAATATGAAATAATAGAGGAATAAACTCTACTTCTAACATACTAAATCCAAATATGTCAACAAGTCCAATAAAGAGTATTTTTGTGCTGGGATTGTAAGATTTATTTTACTTGGAGAAAAGATCTTTCCCAAATGTATTCCTGCTTTTTTGTCCTTTATTGATTCTGTTATATCCTGTTATTCCAGCAAACGTTAGTTCCTTCCTTATGTCAGCTTGTATAAAAGAACAAAACCTGGAAGCAGTGTCAACCTGTAGCCCTCTGCCCTTTTCAATAAGTCTTTAAAATATGCCCTTGATGTAACGACAAAGAGGTTAACGCAATAATTACAATTCAATGTACAGTATGTGCGGAGAACATAAAACAGAGGGGTTTGACCATTCGGAGGCTCATCTTTCATGACACCTCGTTCTCCTCCCTGCTGCCCCAAAGACAAGGTCACACAGAGCGAGAGGAAAGGAGAAGTTAAAGTGCACTTTGACCACATTGTGTCAGTGTTAAAGTGGTATTTAATGTGATGACAAATGTATTTTATTTGCTCCAGGACTAATCAAAAATGGGATTATAGTGCTAATGATGAGCATAGGTGGTCTTTTGGCCTTTTTTAGTTCTGTGTTCTGCATTTCCTTACATTTGATCCGGTTCTGCTGTGCGGTAATGGCCATCAAAACTTCAGTATCTTGTGAGATTTGGTTATCGCAAGATATAATAAAAATAGATATATGTTCAAAGGCATGCTGAGATTCTTATTGTAATTTATAGTAACTTTATCTCTTATTTAACATCTATGTTGGCCACAAACAGCTCACGTTTTACACTCTGCACTGTTATATGGGGTCATAGAGTACATGAAAGGAAAAAACCTACAATGCGACTGAGCATTTGAACTGAAACCAGGTTTAAACCATGTTTAATAGTAATTCCCTCATTATTTTTGTTACAATGTGCGTTATTATTGATGTGTTTGTATTGTAAATTATAATATTTGGGTTTGTCTATATTAGCTATGTAGTGTTAGGTCTCACGACATCAATTGATCAGCACTGTTTTTCAATTTAAATTACCCAAAATCTGTTTATTGCTATTGTGATGAATACAGAAGACTTTGAGCTTGGATGAACGCCAGTGAAATCCCTGGACCTGCAGGATGAATCTGGGTTTGAAAAGTGCTCCCTTATTTTGCCCTTGAGCAAGGCATTTTGTACCATGACATCAGACTAGCACTGTGCTGCTCAGCATCCGATTGTGAATGTGTGTTACTCAGAGATTATTTAGGATGTTTCTGTAAAAGAGAGTGTGGATTTCACGGAAGCTTCCCTTAATAAATAAGGCTTATTCAAATTAGAGAATCAAATATCATTACTTGGTTTTAGGTTACTAAAAAGGGATGTTTCTTTGTAAAGAAATGCTTCTGATTATTGCGGCAAAGCCCAAAACTGCTGACATTAGGATCTTAGTCTTATCAGGACAAGCAGGAAGTCTGAGAGTAGAGCGATTGTATCTGCAGGGAAAAACTCCCATCAAAGAGACATGCTACTATTTGGCACCCTGACAACCTGACGAAGGAGCATGCACTGCAGAGTGGGCTTCTATATTTCACAAATATAAACGTGCAAAAGGGAATAAAATAAACCCTCCAACTCAAACATGTATTCATGCACTTGGTCAAGCTCGTTCCAATAATCTCAGTGATCATCCTGTGATTTAGCTATTTAGACAAGGGTGGAGCAGTTTGAAAATGGGTCAGGGGAGCAGTGTTTCAACTCAACGGCCCTTGATGGCATGATTCCAAGCTGGGGGAGGAAATGATTAAAAGATGCTGTGAAGGCTGTATACTCTCCAAAATATATTGAAGGGCTTTTTGTATGACGCTGATGCAAAGTATTGCTGAACTGACAGAAGGTAGCTGTGCGGTATTTGCATGTTTGAAGCAGCACTTGAAAACACAGGAAGTGGTGCATTGCCAAAGAGTGTTCCAAATGGTGATGCAATTGTTTCTTGCTAGTAGTGTATGCACAATTAAAACACAACTTTTAAGGACTTCACTGACGTTTAAGGTCATAATCTCCGCCTAGGAGGGTGGTTATTGCTCGGTTTGTCTGTTTGTCTTTAGCCCAGATACACAAATTATTTTTACACTTTGGTTACTATTATGGCAGTTTACAGCATTCTTTTGGAGTCAGAATAATCAGAAATGTTTCAGACTGTAACAACACACAAACTCCTACTAAAGTTGGAACAAAAACTTGGTTGTAACATTCAATTTGAGTAAAGACATCCATTTTGTCATGAACACCTGGAATTTGGAAGAAAAAAACTCGGAAAATGGGACTTATGGACCACTTGCTTTGAGACCTAAACTTTTTAAATGCCATCCTAGTTTCTGGTGACTCAAAAAGTCTGCCCCATATCGGCAGCAGGAGGTATTTAACAGAAACAATACTACATGGTGAACCCTATGTTTCTCAAAGACAGCATGGCCACGGCTTGGTTAACAATAGCCAAAGAAAACTACCTGGTTAGAGCTGTGTGGTTCTATGAGGTTTATCAGATTAGTCTTTTCTATGCGGTGAACACAACTGCAGCCAATCAGGGACAGGCCATATAGGATTGAACATTCACATCTAGTACCACCTTTTATGGATCTTCACAAGAGTTGTGCATGCTAAAGTCTGCACACTACACATATTTGATATTACTCCTAACAATTTTGAAGACATGCTGTTTTGCTTTCCAGGCCGGCACGGTTTCAAACTAATTTCCTGCAATTTTTCATAAGCTTTAACTGAGTTCTATAATGCATCCTAAGGGAGAACAAGTCTGTTTTGGTTTAGCCAAAGTTTCTGTGGCTGCAGATACAGCTGAAAGGCCTGTAGTGCATTACAAGGATAATGTCACTGTCAATTTTCATACTAAATGTTATTAAATTGTTGCTTTGTTATTCAGAAATCTACACTTATATTAAGCATGCTTTTTAATTAATATTAAGCTATTTTTGGCTCTTTAGTTTTGCTGTAACAATGTAAATATCGTCTTTGTGGGACAAATAAAGGTATTCTGATTCTGATCGAAATATGTTACACCTTCGTAAATGTTTTTCTTTTGAACATGTTGTAGGGTAGTGTCATCGTAGTTGTAAAACACCTACAGCATATTGCTTTCAATGATAATCTTAATCCCAGGCTCTGTCAACAATGCAACATACATAGGGGCTAAAAAGACACACAAATTAAATAGTGCAATAAGGAGGATACAATATAGGCACAGCTACTATCAAAAGTTAGAGAGCAAACCAAACCGTTTAGTTTTGGTCTTTGTGGATGTGGTCATGCGGTCAAGGGCCTTACCCAAACCATTGGCATCATTTTCTTGGCAAACTATATCATTCAGACTTCCCTTTGACAAAAGTAGACTTTGTTGACACTCCTGTCCAAATCTCTGCCATGTTTAAAGAGGAGTGTCCACACACTTTTGGCCAAATGGGAAGCAAACATAACACTGGTGACCTCATTTTTGGTTAAAAACCAAACAGTGTTTGACACCACAGAGCCAGGTGCAAAGCCACATATTTTCTAATCACGTCAAACGATCACACCTGCGTTAAGCGACCCACTTCCCCCTTACAGTCACCTAGTTTATAAGAAAGTTAAACTACATTTAACAGGTTGCAGGGAACAGGTTACTTGCATTGTTAGTTTCAATGAAAAAGGGACAGAAAATAAAGCTTTTGTTCGTACTTACCTGTCTAGAACAAAGTAGAGGTCATAGGCTCCATGACAGGATGCTTCTTCTGCCCAGCAAGATGAAGCAAACACGCCCAAGAAGACCACAGCTACCGCAGCCGAAGTCCACCGACTCTTTCCGTTAAAAAGTTCACCCACCGAGGTGAAACAGCGAGACAACTTTTCCAACATTGTTGCCACTAAAATGGAGTTAAGTTTCGAGTTGAAAAGCAAAACAAATAGCCTTCAGGGAACTTCACACGGCGCAAATAGTTGAGTATGAAGTGCACATCCCGCAGTGTGAGGAGCTACATGTATGTCAAAGTTCCTCTAACACAGCCAAGTTAACAACCAGACCTGCGAAATAAAGGAAATTACCGCCCTGACGTCACGAGCGTTGTAGTTTCTTCATCTCCCTGACTCACCTATCAATCACATCCTCAACAAAAAACCAAACAGCCTGCTGGGCTCACATCGACCCTGTCAAGAGGATAACCCAAAT